>NW_007726774.1:0-41206 GCF_000696425.1 Galeopterus variegatus
GATCCTGTCCTGCCGGCCCAACAGGGTGTGTGTGATCTGTAAGTCTCCGCCTCGCTATCCGGGCGTTTCCCCTCTCTGTGTGCACACAATGGGGGCTCCCGGAGGGTGCGTCTTTTTTCCCGAGACTCCTCCTCCTTTGCCGGACCCCTCCCCTCTCTGTGCGCTCAGTACAGGGCTAGGGCGTGTCTTCTGCAATCCTCATCTCTCAGCCCCGCCCGGCCCCGAAGGGGTCTCAGGCCTCCACCACGGACCCTGTGGGCGTTCCTGCGGCCCTGGTCAAGGTCCTCTCTGGGCCTCCCACCTTCCCCCCGGTTCTTCCACCTTCCCCCCGGTATTGCAGCCCCCTGTGTGGTTGAGTTATCTCCCACACCAGGGTGTGTGCCCCCCCAGGGGAGGATCCCACAGCACACAGTTCCTCTTTGAATCCCCCGGCGTGAGCCAGCTCGGCGCCCTCAGGCTGTCAGCTCTCCGGCAGGATCAAGCGGGCTCGGGGGCACCCCGGTCACCCCTCTCCCAACCAGAAATCAGTCTGGGGTTTTTCCGAACTGAAGGCCACATAGATGGTATCTGCCTCACGGAAACAGGGAGTTTACCTGGGGCCGAAGCCCCAGGTGTGTTGGAGTGACTGTCTGGCCGGGATCCTCTTCCCTGCCCTCCCGACGCTGCATATCATGTTTTGAAATTGACTTTTAAAAATTGCATTGTAAGCATTTTTATCTTAAGAACTATTCTTCTAAAACAACATTTTGTTGTCTGAATGGCATTACGTTATATAGATGTAACATAACTTTTCAAACCAGTATACTGTTGAACATTTAGATTGTTCCAATGTTTTGTGGTAGCTGTTGTTATAAATGGTGCCTTAGTAAACGTACCAATTGCTGAATATTTGTTCATATCATTATATCCTTAGAACGAATTCCTTGAAATGGAATTGATTTTAAAAATCCCATATTACTTATTTGTATTACTAGATTACCCTCTGGTACATTCCCTTCAGAAATGTATAAAAATATTTTTCTGAGAACCTTCACCAATACTTTGTATTTTTTTTTTTTTTGTCTTTTTTTTTTTTTCGTGTCCGGCAACGGATCGCAACCCTCAGTGTTGCCCCCGTACCGGACCGGGGACCGGCAACGGGATCGCAACCCTCAGTGTTGCTCCCGCGCCTCGCTCACCCAGTGAGCGGGAACCAGTCCGTATGTGGGATCCGAACTCTCGGGCGGGAGCGCCGCCACGCTTCCCAAGCGGCGCACTATCCAGTGCGCCACCCGGCCGGCCCAATACTTTGTATTTTTTTTTTTTTTGTCTTTTTTTTTTTCGTGTCCGGCAACGGATCGCAACCCTCAGTGTTGCTCCCGCGCCTCGCTCACCCAGTGAGCGGGAACCAGTCCGTATGTGGGATCCGAACTCTCGGGCGGGAGCGCCGCCACGCTTCCCAAGCGGCGCACTATCCAGTGCGCCACCCGGCCGGCCCAATACTTTGTATTTTTTTTTTTTTTGTCTTTTTTTTTTTCGTGTCCGGCAACGGATCGCAACCCTCAGTGTTGCTCCCGCGCCTCGCTCACCCAGTGAGCGGGAACCAGTCCGTATGTGGGATCCGAACTCTCGGGCGGGAGCGCCGCCACGCTTCCCAAGCGGCGCACTATCCAGTGCGCCACCCGGCCGGCCCAATACTTTGTATTTTTGATGGGCAAAAAAAAAAAAAAAAAAAGCATCATATTATGTAATTTTGTAGCATTTTTATTTAAAAGGTTGAAAATTTATTATTATGTTTATTGGCCATATTTTTTCCTCTTTTTTTCTTTTTTTTTTACTGATATGGTCATTTTATTGACATCTAAAACAGCTCTTAATATATGGAGAATAATAATCCTATATAATTTGTTCCCTATTTTCCAATTAACTTTTAATTTTGCTTTTGGTATTTTTTGAGTGTGTGTATGTATATCTCTTTACATCTCCTTCAGAATCCTTTTTCATCACTTCAGCCCTCCATGGCCATCTCCAAATATCTTTGGTTTTTGCAGTCTGTCTTATATAGAAGAGAATTATGTACTAGATTTTTCCACATGTTAAAGTGTCTCTCCACATAGGTATATTAAGACTAAAAAGTACACATAGTAGTGGTGAGGCTTCCCTGCTGCGTGATGGTGCAGTTGAAGTCTCAACCTTCATTGACTTCTAACAAAATGAAAAATTTGGTTTTTTTAACTATTGTGAAACAAAATGTATGTATTATAAATTACAAAGTGTATTTCATATGCTCTGAACATTTCTGTGATTTTCCATTTGTTGCAGTCATTTTCTTCCCTCCACCTTGCTAAATCCAGTGCTTAATTTTCAGTTCTTATTGCTATTTGACTTACCTCCAACACTCGACACAGTTGCTAACGCTCTCTTCCCCCAAAATACTTTATTCTGTGACCTTCAATTTATCATAATCTCCTTGATTTCCTCACAATTTTCAGGCACCTTCTCAGTCTACTGTGCCTTTTCCTTTTTTTCTCCCACTTCCAAAAGTTGAAATACTCCAGAGCCTGGACCTCAGATATCTTCTCTTGTCTTTGGTCACTTTCTTTTTATTTTCATTCAGGCCCACATCTTTTAATACCATTTATATGTCGATGATTTTGTCATCATCATTAGATTTACTTACGTCTCTGGTGACCTCTTAAGTGTATGTCTGCTGATTAGTAGGTGCCCATGCTGTCCAGTTGATAAATATTTTTATCATTAGCCCTGGCTTGTTCCCTCGCCTTTTTTAGATCTTTGCTAGAATGTCACCTTCTCATTGAGGTTTTCCATTAACACAGTTATTTAGAATTGCAACCTGGAGGTCACTGACAGTTTCGACAGGCCATATAGATAGAATCATGATAGCACAAGTTTGATAATGAGGATTTAAAAGTGAGTGGGAGAAAAGAATTGCAATCAGTGAGTATAAACTTCTTCTTCAGAGAATTTTGCTGTGAAATGGAGCAGAGCAGTAGGGAAGTAGGTATAAGAGTCTGTGAGACAAGCAAGCATTTTCTAAAATAGAATAAATTTCAGTTTAGTTATATGCTGTGCTCTGGTAGGGAGGGGATATTGATGGTGTAGAAGAGAGGAGAGAAATGCTAAAATGATGTACTTGAGTAGATGACAAGTAAAAACCAAAAATGAAGGGATTGGGCATAGAAAGGAGTAAATAACTAGAGAGAAGGCTATTTCATGGAAACAGATACAGGTCAGTAGGTAGATACATTGATGTAAGCTTATAGAAAGCCTGTTCTCATTTTTTTTCTCTTTTCTGAACTAAATGGAGAGAGATTTAACCACCTGAAAGTGAGGATGGGGAAAGAGATGTCAGGGTTTGAACAGACAGAAGAAAGTATGAAATTGTGTTCCAAAGAGTGAATGAATTAGGGAAGTGCAGTAGGATTGCTGAGAAGTACTAATGTCCCACTTAACATTAATTTAAAGAGAGATTTGTTAGCATCATAAAATCAGTCACATTTAACTGTACTGGGACAGTTATAGAGTAAGTACGTGGAGAATTGGACCTTAACCAGAGTTGGAGTTTTGCCAGATGAGAATAATAAGTTGAGAGAGGATCGTGAGAATTGAGGGTGTTTGCAGAAGAGTGATAATAGTGATGGCTGTGGAACCTAAACTAAGCAATAGAGGAAATGAAAGCATGAGGAGTGAGGGGCAGTAAACTTGTAATAAGTTCAATGGAGTATGTACCAATAGGATCAAAGAAATGAGCTAGAAATATCTTAGGTGGTAGTCAGAGTCATTCGAGATTGAGATTATGGACATCTATAGTCATTACTAATGATGAAGTTAAGGTTATAACCATGGGAGGGGGTTCCTGAGAAAGGATTGGGGAACAAGATCCCTGGAGGTGAGGACATAAACTAACTGAGAGGTCAAGGTATCAGCAGATCATTTGTCTGAATATTGAAAAGTTATAATTGGAATAGTGTTTGAGAGCATGAGAGTGAAACAGTAGCTAAAATCTTGAAAGAATGAGTGGTATGATATCAAAGTCTAGAGAAACTACAACAGGAGCTGGCCTGTTACCTCACTTGGTTAGAGCACGGTGCTGGTAACACCAAGGCCAAGGTGTAGAGAAACCATAACAGGTAAGGGTAGTGACTGGTAGTTTGATGATGAGAAATAAAACTGGAGTGTTAGGCGAAAAATGTAGGAGAATTAGTCTAGATTTGATTCTCCTGGGGTTAGCTCTTATGAGAATTAGAGTATGTTTCATATACTCTTGATTAATTTTTCTTTCCTTAATATTTACTGTTATACATCTCTAGTATTTACACCTACTTTTATTCTGGCATTATTCTTCTTTGAAAAATGTTTAAATTTTTAGTAGCAATTTTTTCATAGTTCAGAACGTTTATCCATTTAATACAAGGGGTCTTCAAAAAGTTTATGGAGAGATTTGTATTATCCTTTAATTTTATTTTTCCATAAACGTTTTGAAGTACCCTTCAAAAAGTTTTTGAAGGGTACTTGTTGTATTTGTTGAATACTCTATAGCAAACATTGGTCTGAGCACTAAGGATACAATGCTAGGAAACCTGAACAAAGTCCCATATACATAGATCTTATAGTTTAGCATACATAGCTCATTTAGTACAAACTAATCTCTCAGTTCCATAGATCACAGTTTGGAAATCCTGTTCTGGGAATATCTGTTCTAATACCATAAATAGTCTAAGATGGTAAGTGGGGATAGTAATTTTCTGTAATGTATATGGTTCATGTATGTATTTTAGCCTAATATATTCAACTGTTTAAGGACAGGCTACAAAACCAAATTCAATAGCACATCAAAAAAGATTATATACCACAATTAAGTGGAATTTATCCCAGGGATGAAAGGATGGTTCAATATATGCAAATCAATAAGTGTGATACATCACATAAACAAAATGAAGGACAAAAACCATATGATCACCTCAGTAGATGTGGAAAAAGCACTTGATAAAATTCAACATCCATTAATGATAAAAACTCTAAAAAATTAGGTGTAGAAGGAAAGTATCTCAACACAATAAAGGGCATATATGACACACCTACAGCTAACATCATATTGAATGGGGAAATATTGAAAGCTTTTCCTCTATAAATAGGAACAAGAAAAGGATGCCTACTTACACCACTCTTATTCAACATCATACTGGAAGTTCAAGCCGGAGCAGTTAGGCAAGAGAAGGAAATAAAGGACATCCAAATTGGAAAAGAGAAAGTCTAATTGTCCCTGTTTGCAGATGACATGATCTTACATAGAAAAACCTAAAGACTCAACCAAAAAACTCCTAGACCTGATAAACGAATTCAGTAAAGTTGCAGGATACAAAATCAACATAACCAAAAATCAGTAGTGTTTCTATACACCTATAGAACCAGGTGAAAAAGAAATCCCATATAAAGCAATCCCATTTACAATAGCCACCAGAAAAATAAATTAACTAGTAATACATTTAAACAATGAGGTGAAAGACCTCTGCAGTGAAAACTACAAAACACTGATGAAAGAAATTAAAAAGGACACAAGACAGTGGAAAGGTATTCCATGTTCATGGATTGGAAGAATTAATTCAATGCAGTCTGCATCAAAATACCAATGACTTTCTTCACAGAAATAGAAAAAACAATCCTAAAATTCATATGGAAACTCAAAAGACCCCAAATAACCAAAGCAGTCCTCAGCAAAAAGCAACAAAGCTGGAGGCATTACATGACCTGGCTTGAAAGTTACAAAGCTATAGTAATCAAAACAGCATGATGCTGGAATAAAAATAGACACACAGACTAGTGGAACAGAATAGAGAACCCAGAAATAAATCCCCTTATCTATAGCCAACTGATTTTTGACAAAGGCACCAAGAACATTCATTGAAAGGATAGGATAGCCTCTTCTATAAAGGGTGCTGGGAAAACTGTAGAAGAAAGAAACTAGATCCCTATCTCTTACCATGTATCAAAATGAACTTAATATGGATTAAAGACTTAAATGTAAGACCTAAAACTACAAAACGTGTAGAAGAAAACATAGGGGACCGCCAGCTGCCAAAAAAAGAAAAAGAAAACATAGGGGAAACACTCCGAAGCATACATTGGTCTGGGCAAAAATTTTTGGAGACGACTTTCAAAATGCAGGCAGCAAAAGCAAAAATAGACAAATGGGATTACATCTCACCCAACCTTCTGTACAGTAAAGGAAACAATCAACAGAGCAAAAAGGCAACCAGCAGAATAGGAAAAAATATTTGCCAACTATTCATTTGACAAGGGATTAATATCTAGAATATTTAAGGAATTTAATAGCAGAAAAACACAATCCAATTTTGAAATGGGCAAATGACCTGAACTGACATTTCTCAGAAGACATACAAATGGCCAACATGTATATGAAAAAATGCTCAACATCACTAATCATCAGGAAAATGCAAATCAAAACCACAGTGAAATTTCATCTCACCCCAGTTAGAAAGGCTATTATCAAAAGACAAAAAACAGCAAATATTGGTGAGGATGTGGAGAAAAGGGAACTCTTATACACTGTTGGTGGGAATGTAAATTAGTATAGCCATTGTGGAAAGCAGTACTGAGATTCCTCAAAAAAACTAAAAATAGAACTACCATATGATCCAGCAATCCCACTGCTGGGTATTTATCCAAAGGAAAGGAAATTAGCATACAGAAGAGCTATCTACTGCCACATGTTTTTTGCAGCACTATTCACAGTAGCCAAGATATGGAATCAACCTAGTTGTCCATTGACAGATGAATGGATAAAGAAAGTATGGCATGTATACACAATGGAATACTACTCAGCCATAAAAAAGAATGAAATCCTGTCATTGTAGCAACATGGATGTGCCTTGAAGTCATTATGTTAAGTGAAATAAGTTAGGCACAGAAAGATAAATACTGTGTGTTCTCATTTATATGTGAAAGTTAGAAAAAAAAAGTTGAGCTTATAGAAGTAGAGAGTAGAATTGTAGTTACTAGAGGCTGGGTAGGGGTGGGGTCTGGGGAGATAAAGAGAGGTTGGTTAATGCATACAAAATCGCAGTAGATAGGAAAAATAAGTTCTAGTGATCTACAGTAGTGCTAGGTACCTATAATTAACAAAATTTATTGTTTGTTCTCAAATGGCTAGATGAGAGGAGCTCAAATACTCTCATCACAAAGAAATGATAAATTTTTATGATGATGGATGTGCTAATTCTCTTGATTTGATCACCACACATTGTGTACAGTATTAAAATATAACTCTGTCACCCCATAAATAAATACATGTCAATTAAAAAATTAATAAAGACAGGCTACATATTGGTAAGAGGAATAATGTTATACCTTGAAAAATTTTTGAATAATAGTAGGAGGGAAAGGTACGGTACAAAAGAATGGTAAGTTATTCTTTCTTTCTGTGTTGATCAAGAAAAACAAATCAGTATTGGGAGATAAATCAGGAAATCTTATCTGTGGCATCAGCATCTTAATATGGCACCATGACAGATGTTTCCGAATCCAAACCTTATGAAAGTAACATGAATTACTTTATATTATGTAGTTTTTCAACAATTTTTTTTTATATGTAAGTCAAAACCTATTACAGAAAATATAAAGGAAATTGAAGTTATAATAGCACTGATTATAAGTTTTAAATGAAGCACTGAATGTATTAGCCAGGGTTCTCCAGAGAAACAGAACCTATAAGATATATGTAGATATATAGAAAGAAACTACTTATGAGGGATTGGCTCATGAAATTATGAAGTTGGAAAAGTTGCACAATCTGCCATCTGCAACCTAGAGGCCCGAAAGCTGGTGGTATAGTTCCAGTGCAAACCGAAGGGTCCGAGAGCCATGGTTTAAGTCTTGGTCTGAGTCCAAAGGCTCAAGAACCAGTAGTACTGATGTCCAAGAGCAGAAGAAGATGGATATTCCATCTCAAACAGAGGGAGCAAATTCACCCTTCCTCCAGTTTTTGTTCTGTTCAGGCCCACAACGGATTGGATGATAACCACCCACATTGGTGAGGGTGATCTTCTTTACTCAGACTACTGATTTAAATGCTAGTCTCTTCAAGAAGCATCCTCACAGACACACCCAGAAATAATGTTTTACCACCTATCTGGACATCCCTTATCCCAGTCCAGGTGACACATAAAATTAACCATCATAATGCACTTTCCTCAAAATTCAGTTTACTCCCATGTTGCTTTCAAATTGGAAATATCTGCTTTAGTGTGTCTTCTGCATATTTCTGCATATTTGAAATATGCCATTACATGGCCTGGCAGCATGAATCCATCCATGTCTTCCAATAGAAAATTTCCATAGTATTTCTGATATCCTACTTTTTTCATTTTGAAAATTCCTTTGCTGCCCTTCTTATTACCGTCTATAGGTTTTCCCTGTTGCCTGATAAAAGTACAATGAAATAGTTCTTTCTAGAATGGTGCTTTTCTCTTTAAGCCTGGGTAATTATATCGTGTTATTTTAATGTGCAACTTCTAGAATAAATCTCAGATTTGGAAGCCAACAGAGAATAAATTTGCCATTTAAACAAATGTGACTTTTGAGGATATAATACTTTTCTTACTGTGACCAGTATATAAATACCTTGATTTCCACATTAGAACAAATTAGATGAGAAAATCCAGGCCAATAAATAATATGGAAATATGACCTTGCAGAAGTACATTAAGAAATTGAAATGGTATTTTTAACCAGTTGATTACTTGAAATATAAAGAAGTTCCATTTTCAAATAGGCTTTTAGGGTTGGTTCACAGTCCATCTCTTCGAGAAAGTTGTCTCTTATTTGAACTTGGAACTAAATCTCAAAGGAATTAGTATTTCGTGTCAAAATTTTGACAAGTTTTGCCTATTGTGATTATGGTACTACCCATGATACTGAATTGCTGAAGCTGGTGTTACTTGATTGGTTGTCATCATACTATGGGGGAGAGAGGGGAGTGGAGATTGTCTACTTTATCCAGCCACAAATCTCACATGTATTTCATAGATCATTGAGGTAAGGTCAGCATTATTATGTTCTCTGCATTTTTCTTACCTTCTACAGTAGCCATAATAGTTAAATTAAAATCATGAGTAAATGAAGCTGATGTTTGTATTGTTGCCAGAAGAAAATTTTATAATAGGGAATAAGAGTTAGCATATAAAACCCTCTGAGATTTTTAAGTGTTCAAAGAGAATCATGAGTCACAAGCTTAATACAGTCTGGCTTTCTGTTGCTTTGCTGTGTTGCAAACCAGTTTTAAAAGGAATGTTCTCATCAGATAGTTAAAGTTTTATTAAAACATTAAGTATCAAAAGCCGCATAATATATATTTTTTATTATACCACAAGATGCCTAGAATATATATTAAGGACTTACTCTTCTATTAATCCATGCAAGTCATTTTTGATACTATGGAACAAAAGGCTACCCTTACAATCTAAAGGTATTATTTGTTTTATATAAATAAATTTTTTGTGTAAAAGTCTGAAAGTGAAAGAACACTGGTTAGAATTCGTGTGCAAGTAAAACTTTCATTACAGTCAAGGTCATAAAATACAATTGTTGTTTTCTGGTACATTACCAGAGGAATGCTTTTTTTTTTGGTTAAAATTTATTCTGTACAGTGAATTCTTTAGAACAACAAATGAATTATCTCGTCCCTAACTAACATTTTTTATAACAATGCTGATGATATGCTATTTGCCCTGGAGAGAAGAAAGAATTAAACTGTAGCTGAATTACTGCAGCATTTTCTAATGAAAGCTTTTGAATAGCAATTATCTCTCAATCATTTCTTGTCAAATATCCAAACAAGAAAAAATAAACACTTAAATTATGCAAAACACCCATCTGGACAGTTTAATATATCTTATCCCTTATGCTTATCACTGTATCCACAATACTTATGTGTAGTGACTAAAACATAGATATTCACTAAATGTGTATTGAGTGAGGCAAATGGATCCAAGAAGTCAGGGAAAGGGAAAATGAAAAAACAGTATGTTATAAATATATGTAAATAACATAGGTTTCTCTCTACTAAGAATATCTCTTTTTACTTTTCTAATTTGTTGCAAAGGGACTCATAAACCTGAACTGGAACAACGATTTCTTAATATGTATTTATAAGCTAATTTCACTACCATGGGGATGGAGCTGGGGGAGAAGTGGCATATCTTTTTGATATGTCATATCTTACTTGTTTTAAGTTTCTGCTACATTTTCTCCTTCCATGGAAGGGAGGCTACATACAAGGTCAACAGTGATGGCATATGAGAAGGTGCACCAAGCTTTGCTAGATCAGAATTCTGCCACATCAGCCATCTGAGATTAACTGGCTGTGAGTAAAATGGAATAAATGTAATTAGAGAACATAATGAGTACAAATGAAAACGAGAATTTCATGAAAATAATATCTGCTAGCCAAATATGACATTTATCCTCAAAAATCAAGAAGTAAAAAAGTCCTTTGAGAGACTGAGTATACAGACAGACAGTGATCAGGCCACATATAAAAACAGAACTCTTGGGCCGGCCCGGTGGCGCACTGCTACAGTGCGCCGCTTGGGAAGCGCGGCGGCGCTCCCGCCAAGGGTTCGGATCCCAAATGCAGACTGGCTGCTCACTGGCTGAGCGAGGAGCGGGGGCAACACCGAGGGTTGTGATCCCGTTGCCGGTCCCGGTCTGGTACGGGCGCGACACTGAGGGTTGCGATCCGTTGCCGGTCATGAAAAAAGACAAAAAGACAAAAAAAAAAACAAAAAACAGAACTCTCACCTCCAATCTGTAGCGACCAGCCAACCTACTATCTACAAGTCAGACTTGTGGGAAGTCAGACTACTGTTTCTAGCAATCAGTCCAAGAAGCCAGGAGTAACCCCTATAACAATGAGAACAAAATGGCCAGAGCTTGATTATTAACTGACAGCTTCTGTAATCTTTGCCCTCACTTCCAACTTAGGACCAGTTGGAAAAGCCAAATATGCACCCCTAACCATCACATGGTACGCCAGGAGTAACCCCTATAACAATGAGAACAAAATGGCCAGAGCTTGATTATTAACTGACAGTTTCTGTAATCTTTGCCCTCACTTCCAACTTAGGACCAGTTGGAAAAGCCAAATATGCACCCCTAACCATCACATGGTACGGCCGCCTTCTAGTTAGCTTGGCCATAGCTTCACCATGCCAAGTGTCTCCAGTTAGGGCATACCTGAAGTCTTCCTTTTTTCCCACAACAAAATTTTCCCACTCTGCCTACTTTTTTTTTTTCCTGCCTACATTTGAGTCTCAGCTAAGTGCAAGTGATAGTGGCTGACCGCCTTGCTATATAATAGCAAGCTCTAAATAAACAGTCTTTACCTATTCATATTTGTGTGTCTTCATTTATTTCCATATCTTTTTCACATATTGTAATTACAGTGTTCTGACACAGAATATATGTGGCTTCATGTTTGAACATAAACACATGCATGCACACACACACACACAAGAAATTCTTTTTTGATTAGACTCAGACTCATGCACATAAAAAGTAAAGTGATGGAACTTGTTTTCTTGTAGTTCATGAGAACAATAACATAGCACCCGTGGTAGTAAAAATGACGAGAAAGTATTTCATCCGGAAGAATACATTTGCTGTAATTCCACCCTGCATATTATTTGTTTTCCTGGCCTGGGTCGATTACACCTTTACCTTAGCATCCTCATCTATAGCCACTTGTGCCATTCTCTTTTGTCTGTACCTTGTAACCTTCATGACAGCTGCCATGCTGTCACTCTGAGTGACAAAGGCAGATCTTGACATGACTTTGGAATCTATTAATGCCTTGGTAATGCACAACTTTCCACATTAATTGATTTGACTTGGTCATCTTGTGGCACTAAAGCTATGCTGGGTAAGGTAAAGCCCTTTTCCAGTATACCAGTATTATGGCTCCTCTCAAACTTCTAAATTAGAATTGACTTACTCTTTAAGTTTTTTATAGTACTCCTAGTTTTACAGCTCTTTAACTACCTCCATTCTCCCTACCTTTATCTCCAGCTGGAGGAACTCAGAACCTGTGTATTAGCATGCATATATCTGACAGATTTATAGCCAAAATATATTTAAAAAAAACTCTTATAACTAATTAACAAGAAGACAGCCTAATTTTTAAAATGGACAAAAGATCTGACATTTGCAAAAGAAAATGTAAGAATGACCAATAAACACATGAAAAGATGCTCAGCACCATTAGTCATCAGGGAAATGCAAATTAAAACAAGGGTGAGATACTATGTACATATTAGTATGGCTAAAATAAAAAAGGCTCACAATACTAAGTGTTGGTGAGGACATGGAGCAATTAGAATTCTCACACACTGCCTGTGAGGGTGTAAACCAAATAATCACTTTAGAAACTGACAGTTTTATATAAAGTTAAACATTTTAAGCTTTATAACCTAGCCATTATACACCTGTGTATTTACCAAAGAGAGATTAAAATATTTGTTCACTTAAAGACTTTCACATGAACATTTATATCACCTTTACATGTAATAGCCAAAAACTGGAAACACTCCATTGTCCATTTGCAAGAGAACAAATTTAAAAAGGAGGAAATACTGCTCAGCTATAAAAAGGAACAAACTATTGAAGCAACATGGATGGATTTCAGAAACATTAGGCTGAATGAAAGAAGCCAGACCAGAAAGAATGCATACTGTTTAATTCCACTTACATAACATTACAGAAAATATAATCTAATCTAAGGCAATGGAAGGCAGATCAGTGGTTGCTAGGGGTTTAGAGAGGATTTGACTGCAAAAGGACACAAGCAGACTTCTCAGGGTAACGTGCCTTGATTTTGGTAGTTCCACAGATGTATGTATCTGTCAAAATTCATTGAATTATACACTTGATATAGATGAAGCTTATGGTACATAAATTATATCTTTAAAAAGATAGGTAGATGAGTAAGAAATTGAGTAGAATCTGGAATAAGATGGCAGCCAGGTAGAAGTGAGTGGGTAAGAACGTGACTAAGAGATTTGTTAGACTGAACAGAAAGATATGATAAGAAAAGCCTCCAGTATTTCATTGTAGTCTTCTAAGTAAGTTATGGTTGTATTTGAGTCAAATTCAATATATAGAAATTAAATACCTACAATAACGGTATGTGACAAACCATCCCAAAATTTACAGCAACCAAAAAAAAAAAAATCATAATAATAAGTGTTTTTTTTTTTTCTTACATGTGGGTTTGCAGGTTTTGGTTGAAATGGCTCTGATACAGGCTGTAGGTTGGTTGGACAGCTCCAGGGTTCAAGTCGGGTTCACATCTATGTGTGTTCGTTCTGAGGCCTAGGCTGAAGGAGCAACAGCCAGAGAGAAGCTCTTTTCTTGGTGGGTCACCAGAGTGTAAGAACACAAGTCCAACTGTCCAGGAACATTTCAAGCCTTTGCTTATAACATCCCATTGTTCAAATAAAGTCAGGTGGCCAAGCCCCAAAAAACTTTTTGTGGAGAGTTTTAAACGTATCCAAATTACCCCATGGACTAACCCCCAGTTTCAACAATTGTCTATATTTTGCCACTCTTGTTGCATTTATTTCTTCCCCTCTTCTTCAGTTATGCCAAAGAACTAAGAACTAAGAAGTCTAGGGCAGTCTAGGACTTAGAACTAGCTGCTCTGTGAGTGGAGATGAGATAGAGGCAGTTGCTTTGATTCTTGATAATGATAGGTAGTGACTCGTACAACCAGGAGCTCGGTTTTTGGAAGGATATAGAAGAGTTCTCATGCCTTTTTCAGCATTTATTTCGATAAATAATAGCCCCTGCTTTTAGCACTCATTTTCTAATGTTTATCGGAAAATGAAAAATATAGTTATCATTTAAGAACTAAGAAAAGAAAATATAACCAGGTTTACTTTGGCAATTGGGCCAAGCTAATCATAGTTTTTACACTCTGTTAGAAAGCATGGGTTTCTTTATTTGATTAAATATGGCACATGTTTTGGAGTCTTGAAGTAGATGAGAATATGCAGTTTATAATTAACAGATTATAAAGGAAAACAGTCCAATGTGAAACTATAAACTGTAAACAGTCCAATGTGAAAATGCTAAGAGAATGCTGAGAATTAAGAGAGTCTATGGAACTAGAGATGTAGTGTTTGCATATTATTTGTGTGCAGCCTGCCATGTTAGGAATATAGATTAGGGATTTGGATACATTAGCTATTAGACATTCATTTCTTGGCACAGTTTTAATTGTTTAATTCCTGTGCGTGTTGGCTACTTTAAGTAGGAGGTACTTTTTACAAATGTTGTAAAGTGTAAGCCATCTCTGAATGGAGAATTGGCATCACCAAGAAAAATAAAGACCACAGTGTATTCTGAAATACTCAGCACTTGCTTTTTTACAGCATCCTATTTCTTGCATGTATTATATTTATCACAGAGTTTAACTTACTATAATTTAATTAAATCATTTATTTTTTATTTACCCTATGAGATTATAAGCTCCTTAAGGATAGGGACTGTGCTCATTGTACATATATCTAAGACCTAATACAGTGCTGGACATGCTGAAAGTAGTAAGTATTTATTGAATAAATGAATGCTTTCCTATATTGTCTATCGTCAGATAATTCTTTTAGATTCTGTTAAAGGTAAAAATAAATAAAATAACCATTTAGACAATTTGTACTTAATAATCACATATTTCTTGACAGAATAATGAAATGGTTAAGAATATAGTCTCAGAGCCAGACAGCCTGGACTTAAATATTGACTGTGTTACTTACCTAACTCTGTAACCATGGGCAAGCAAGAATTTAAATCTTGTGTGCCTCACTTTTGCTATCTGTAAGATAAGGGATGTTATGAAGATTAAATGACTTAATACATATAACGCACTTAGAAAAGTACCAGGCAGTAATATCTCAATGATTGTTAGTTGTTGTTGTTATTATTATCACTACTACTACTGGTACTATTAATATTATTCTAGAGATAAAATTAAAACACTCTTTTAAAACAACATTCAATATGCTGCATTTAATCAGTTTTGAAGTTAGAGTTCTGTATTTGTGTTGAATTGGTAAGTCAAACAGAATTTGCATCTGAAAATTGTTCCCTCTGCTGTTTTTCCCTAATTGTACTGATAAATATCAAACTCATTCATTACGTTAATTTCAAGTATGACCTTCTCCAAGAACCTTCTTCCATCCCTTTCTTCCCGCCACCCTCCCAAGACAAGTTTAATGATTACTTCTCTGTGTTCCCTAGCACTTCCTTTAATTTACAAAATATTTCTTGTATACATTGGCCTTTCTCTATCAATCATGCCGTTACTCTATTTTAAGTTTTTAACTGGTATGAGCAGCATAGTCAAGTAAAGTTGTTTGTGATTTGTTGTTGGAAGAGTATCAAATGTATTTGACACCCAATGGAAAATACTTATCTGAAAGCATGAATATGAATTTTTGACAAAGAAAATATCGTCTTTTGTATTAAGTTTCCATGAAGGCAAGAGACAGAACCAAAATATAATAGGAAAGATTTTATCTTAGAAAGAAAGGGCAATATTGCTATTTAAAAGGAGGAAAAGAAGATTAGATTGATGTGCTTGGGAAAAGGGACAATATCTCTCTTTTTTTAGTCAAACATTTTTAATCAAGTTAATGGTAAGCAGTAAAAGTGCAGTTACATGAAAAGCCCCATATTTTACATGTTTAAATTGTTTCTCATTGCCTTTAAAGTAGGACCCACTCCTGAGTCTTCTCTCTAGTGGTAGAATAAGGTACATATTTTTATGGAGTGCCACTTACATTGAATTTATTATTTGTCCAAATGAATTTATGAGCAGTATGTGGTTTTGTTGTTGGAGGATCATCAGTCATACGCTGAAGCCAACAATGCTCTTCACCACATGTGATGCTTGCACCACATCCCAGATTGTGTTTCCACCATTCTTTTCAGTAGTGTATAACTATCGGTGACAGCCAGAATATGCTTGTTGTCTTCATAGTATTTGTTTCCATATTTGTCTTTCCCCACTAATGTACCAACCCTCACATCATTTACCCTAAAAAAAATTCATAGATAGCCACAGAGACCACTGTGGCTTCTGACCTGCTGCAGCCCACACTTCAGGACCTGCAGTAACTCCATCTTGTCCTGCAGTCCCTGCCTTCCGGGTATGCCACATAAAACCCACCCAATATCACTATTTAAAAGGAGGAAAAGAAGAGTGGGTTGATGTATAGTCAGGTTTATACATTTGCTTTATCAGGAAGCTGAGAAAATGTCTAGTTTTTCTGCCTCACCCTCTTCCAATCTTCTCTCCATTGCTACCAGAGCAAGCTTTTTCATATTAAAGTCTAATTGTGCTCTTCTCTAAAAATTATTTTATTTGTGCTTTTAACAAATATTTCTTGAGTGCTTCCTATGTGTTGGGCATTGGGGATATAATAGTGAAAAAAAAAGTCAGCACAGTGATTTCATTTAGCTCAGAATTAAAAGGGCAGGAGGCTGTGTGCATGTTCCTACTAAGTTTGCATTGTCACAGCCCTTCTTTCTGCTTACTCTTCTCAGGTATGGAGCAGGGAGAATAAATAAAAATATTCCTTACATAACTGCCTGTGGTTTGTGGACTATACGTTTCTTTGATGGTCCTTTTGTAATAACCTGAATTTACCCAGGTTTGATGTTGACTTGGTTTATGTCTGGTCATTACTCTAAACTAGCTTGTTGTCTGAGATTCAGTTGGCCTACTGGAGACTTGATGAGTTTGCATGTTAGAGTTTGCATAGACTATCCTCTACAACTCAGCTTTGGAGCCCATAGGCATAGGCATGAACTTCTTTCCATGCATACTGGAAACCATGAACTAGGTGAGGAAGAGAGAATTGTATTGCCATTTCTACTGAAATGGTGCATCTCAACAAGCCAGCAGGGAGAAAGGTGGCCCCAGTGGTCTGTGCTGAGAAAGTAAAGTCCTTAATGCTTTTTGTTTTTAACCCTGTGAGCTCTACTTGCCAATTCCAGGAAAATGGAAATTTCACTTGATACTTCATACCACCTTAAATTCTGCTTTATCTGGTAATGATATTTCCCATAGGAATGGTTGCACCTTCAAGGACCACGTTGGAGAGAGGCAGGTACAGCCTCTCTTCAACAGGATCCACCAGCACCTGTCAGCCAGGAAGTTGGAAAAATCTAAGGTGTTTACTATTTCTTTTGTTCTTGGCCCCTGACTATTCCCTGGTTCTGTGCATTACAGAAAACGAGGCACTGCACCCATTTTCATCTACCTTCCATTTCCAGTGTACTTTCCAGGTGTTACTAATATTCTTATTTAGGTGGTTGTGTCTGTTCAGTGAGGTAAGTGGTAGGAAGAAGAGGGATTGAGAACCTGTGGTCTGGCTGTCATTGCCACAGAATCCCTAAATAACCAACTTAAAATAAAGATTTTCATTAGTTCAAAATCTATTTAAACCGTAACATATTTAATATATAATTTCCTTGAAATCTTTTGATTAAAATAATGTCTTAAAATAGGACAGGAACTTTAAGCAGAAGATCTAAACTTGTAGAGTTTTAAGTTTGCTGATATTTAATTAGCACTCCTCATTTGAATAACTTAAGTAGTATATTTTTTAATTTTATACTAAATTTTTAAATACGTATAGCATCATTTTTTTCATAATTCTAGGCTTTCTTAGAAAAAACAAGTGTCGTGAATATTGTTTCATTCTCAAGTCAGTGTCCTGTGTCCTTAATACATTTTCTGTAATTTTTAAAAAATTAAAGCATAACGTAAATACAGAAAGGCATGCAAAGAAATGGGAAAATACCTCTTATACTGAAGAATAAGATCTATCAGTTGAAGTCATAAATTATCCAAGTGATAGAATTAGTAGACAAAAACCATAAAGCAATTATTATAACGTTAGTTCATGTGTTCCAAAAAATAGAAGAAAGATTTAGTGTTAGAGACATGAAAATATAAAAATGACCCAATATGCACCTCTAGAGATAAAAATTACATTTCAGAAATTTAAATAAAAAATGCCGTGGATGGAGTTAATATCAGATTAGATGTTGCAGAAGAAATGATTAGTGAATTTGAAGGCATAGCAATAGAAACTGTCAAAAGTGAAGCACAGAGAGAAAAAGGACTGAAAAATAAGCCGTGAGACCACTTCAGGAGGCCTAGTAAATGTGTAATCATAGTCCCAAAAGAAGGAGGGAAGAGCGAAACTCCCAAAATTGTTTTATATATATAAAGTTTATATACATGAAAATGAAGAAGGAAAGGAATAAAGTAGGCAAGCACTAAGCTGGGATTTTGCTAAGGATTGCATTGAATTTGTACATCAATTTGAGGAGTAGTGCTTTGTTAAGAATTGTAAGTCTTCCAGCATGGAAAGCCATAACCCGCACAACCTACAAACAAAAAACTATTGATACACACAACAACATGAATGAAATTCATCTTAATTATAATATGCACAGCCCTCCCAATTCAGAAACAAAACAACGTTTGAAATATGTCAAAAAATTTTTTTAAATAAATTTTTTAAAAACAAGCACTCTCTCTGTTCTTAAAGATTAAGAACCCAGTAACCCCAATGATTTTACACAGATTTCTCTCTGTTAGGCTACAACTGTTTCCATAAAATCTTCCCTTTTAGTGATCTTAAAATGCCTTAAGGGCCGGCCCGGTGGCGCACTGGATAGTGCGCCGCTTGGGAAGCGCGGCTGGCGCTCCCGTCCGAGGGTTCGGATCCCACATACAGACCGGCTCCCGCTCACTGGCTGAGCGAGGCGCGGGAGCAACACCGAGGTTTGCAATCCCGTTGCCGGTCCCCGGTCCGGTACGGGGGCAACACTGAGGGTTGCGATCCGTTGCCGGACACGGAAAAAAGACAAAAGACAAAAAAAAAAAAATGCCTTAAGGTTAATTGTAATGGGGTGGAGGAGGCTGTCTTTATTCCACTGGTTAGTCTTTATTCTGCCAGTAGATCTTTATTTCGCTGGCAGACAGGTCTTCTGATAGCAGTTACTTGTAAGTGGAAAGTAGAAATAAAACAGAGGGAGAAGAAGAGTGGTGGTGATATTTAAGGAAAAATGTAGAATCAATGTATACTAAGTAGGAAAAATGAAAATGTGTGACCTGGTGACATTTTCAGTATATTTTAAGTTAAATGGTTTAGAAGGAAGAATTATTTTATGTATTTGACCTGACTTGTATTTCAATATATTTGAATATACTAAATTCCTTTAAGAGAGAAGCTATTCATCTGGTCCTACAGAGCAAGTTCAAAACATATTTCAGATATGAGTATGTTTTATTAGAAGAAATTATTTTTAATTTCTTTTAAAATGGAAAATGAAAGTAGATTAAGGAAGAGCAAAAAATACCAATCAAACCAAATGAAAATGACCTGATGTGGTAGCAGTATCTAATACAGCCACCCACAGATGAATTATTTAACTTTTTCCTGTGTTAGTTCTTGAAAGTACTGAAAGTAGTAATGTAGAATGGATTATAGTTATCTTTCTCTTAAGAAACCTCCATTGTTTGTCTTAATCAATGTTTACAACATGCTTCATTAGGATTGTTGAGATTAAAATACTATAAGCAATATGTCTGTTAGTAAGTTGTCTCTTATTTAAACATGCTCACTATTGCAGTATTTCTTTCCAGCAAGGGAGACACTATATCATGCTAATTGGAAGCATGGATTTTGGAGTCAGGGAGCCTTGGTTCTAATCCTGGCTCCACCATTTACTGGTTGTGTGACTTTCAGCAAATAACTTATTTCTCTGTGCCTCTGTTTTCTCATCTGTAAAATGAGAGTAATAATGCCTACTTCATAAAGTCATGAAGATTAAGTTAATATTTATAAAGGGTTTAGAATAGTGATTTGTACATAATAAGCGTTATATAGGCATATGCTAAGTAAATAAATCATATACTAAACTTATTTTCCATGTAGATCATAAACTTTTCAAAGTCAATGACTATATCTTCTCCATGTTATATAAATTGTCATAGCATCCAGGGTTAACATATACCTAGAAAATATTTACTATTAACTTTCTAGGAGAAAGTGAAATGGAGCCCTTAGAATATCGAGAGGACTGGAGTCTATAATGAGAAAAATTTGGAAAACATTAGTTTTACCTATGGGAGGGGGAAAGAGTTATTCGTGAATTTGAAGAGAGAAGTTTTACCTTTTTATTTTGTTGAGGAGCGAGAAGCTTTCAATCATTCTTGAGGAAAAAAATACTAAATCTCTGTAATATAAAAATGACCCTACTATTTCTCTTACTTTTGTTCTGTGGCACAGAAAACTGATTATGTTGTGTCTTGGAGAGGAAGTAGGGGACGGAAAAGTAGAGCCTTGTTTTTCTATTCTGACATAGGTTAAGTGAGAGTTCTATATAGATTTTCCACAGATGGATGTAACGCTTGAATTCAGTAGTAGTATACAAAAATACACATATACCCTTCCTCTGACCTCCAACTTGTGATTTTAGTAGAGAATTTAAGATAGATATTAAACTGAATAACAAAGCAAACCTTACTTTCTTGGCATTTGGAATGGCTTCATGTGTAATAATGAATATCCTAAGTAATCAGAAGCTGTTGTGTTTTGGCATCAGGCCGAATGACACTACAGCTAATGCCTACAATGCTAAAAGGACATACCTGACTCCATAAAAAGATTTTTATAATGTCCCATAGGAACTGTGCTACTATGGATTGTTGTAAGGTGACATTAAATGCATTGGAGCCTAAAACAAAACCTGAAAAAATGTTGACTATGAATCAAGTTAATGTAAACTCAACTTATTTTAGGTAAATTTTTCTGCATCACATTTGTAATCATTTTGAGTTCCCTGGCTCATTTTTATGTGGTTACTGTAAGTTCTTTACTTGGAAATAAATTTATCTTTAGAGTGAGTGGTCTAAGAAATACCTCATACTGACTCTATTCTGCATCTCTCAGTGAAAAGTTAGAAAAAGAATAATTCCTATGGTTGGTAACCATTGGAACATAGCTAGAAGGAGAACCTAAAAAGCTATTTGCATGGCAACAATGTAACAGTCTGTCAGCAGAGGGTTAAAATGAATACCTGAGATCAGGAATTTTCAGGGTCTGAATTTCAGGGCAAATATGGACCTTAACAGGGTTTCTTTTTGGAGTGATGAAAATATTCTGGAATTAGATCTTGGTGATGGTTTCTTAATCTTACGAATATAGGCATTTCTTGACTTATGATGGGGTTATGTCCCAATAAACGCATCATAAGTTGAAAATATCATAAGTCTAGCATACTGGATGTGCTTTCACACAATCATAAAGTTGAAAAATCGTAAGTTGAATCATTGTAAGTCAGGAGCCCTCTGAAGGCTAAAAGCCACTGAATTGTGTACTTTAAGGGGGTGAAGTTTATGGTGTGTGAGTTATGTCTCAATTTTGAAAAAAAAAATAACCCTACTGCCAGGGAAGTGGTGGGTGAGGCCTATGTGGCATGGTGTAGGAGCCCAACCAGGGTGAGGAGAGCATTTTTGTGCAGGGTGGCAGCGGGCAGCAGTGAATAGTGTTCCATGTAGGGAGAATAGATTAAAGAAAGATTATGGGAGCCATGTTTCTCACTATTGGAGAACAGAGTTACAACTTTAAAAAGAAAAAAAAAAAGCTGTAATTAACCCTATGGTGTTGAATGGAAATTAGAGGCACCACTGTGAACTTTGGGGTGTGGGGGGTGGGGGTGTAGATTTACAAATAAAAATGAATATAAAGATGTGTGTATATATGTGTACACAAATACTTCCTAACTCTGTCCAACGAGTGGGCCTGGAAGACAGTGATATCCAAATAGCAACGAGCATAGCTAGTGCACAGCTCTTACTATTCTAAATACCTTTCTCCCCTAAGAAGAATGAGGCTTCTTGGAAAAATGACTGATTCCAGGGCTGGGGCAGGGAAAAGTACAAGATGAGCCTGGAACATCTTGTGCCAGAAAGCAATGAAGTGCTCAGAAAATAACGAAGATATTTTAAAAGTTCACAGGAGCCAAATTAATAGGGCTTACTGTGGCCAAATCTAGAACAATTTGAGCAAAAAATAATAATACTTGCAGTAACAGATTATAATCCATTGAATAAGATAGGAATAAATGAGTTTATAATGATGTAGATTGATAGATGGATGGATGAGGCAAAAAAAAAAAAAAAAGTAATGGGTTTAGAAAAATTACTGTTGACAAACATGATAATAATTCAACTGAGAAACCATAATTAATGGATGCTAGGGATAGTGGGCAAAAGTTTGTTAAACAGGGATTCAGATCGATACTTTTACACTCATACTCATACTGTCATTATTCACAATAGCTAAAGCTGGAAACAACTACCCAAGTGTCCAACAACAAATGAATGGATAAACTAAATGTGGTATATACATGCAGTGGAATATTATTTGGCCATAAAAAAAGAATGAAATTCTGATATATGTTATAACATGGATGATACTTGAAAGCATTATGCTAGTTGAAATAAGTCACACAAAAGGACAAATATTGTATGATTCTACTTATGTATGAGTTACCTAGAATAGGCAAATTTATTGAAGCAGAAAGTAAAATAGAGGTTACCAAGGGCTGGTGAGAGGAGGAAATGAGAACTTATTGCTTAGTAAGTAGAGAGTTTCTAGAAAAAGTTCTGGAAATAGAGTGTGGCGATGGTTGTATGTTATTGCGAATGTACTTAATGCCAATGAATTATATACTTAGAAATGATTAAAATGGCAAATTTCAGTATGTATATTTTACCACAAAATAATTAATTACAAAGGGAATAAGTATAATTTTAAAGTGGAAAAATCTGGCAGACATCTCATAACCAAGTGATCAAAGTTATTACACGATTGCTTTTGTGACAATCCTGCCAAAAATGTATAAACTGAGTCAAATTGAGAGGTAACATCAGATAAATTCAAATTGAAGGACATTGTACAAATGGTCTATAGTCCTCAAAAGTGTCAAGGTCATGAAAGTTAAGAGTAAAGAACTGTTCCAGATTAAAAGAGATAAAAGAGAACTGACAACTAAATGCATTGCATAATTCTGAATTGCATCCTTCTGCTGTAAAGGACATTAATGAGACGAGTGTTAAAACTTAAATTGGGTCTGTGATGAGATCATAATAATGTAAAATGTTAGTTTTTTGATTTCTGGTACTGTGGTTATACAAGAGAATGTCCTTGTTTATAGGAAATATGTATTATCGGGATGAGGGGACATCATATCTGCAGCTTAAAAATGGTTAAGGAAAAATGTTCTTTGTACTATTCTTGAAATTTATTTAAAAGTTTGAAATTATTTCAAAATAAAAAATTTGTTCACAAACTGTTAAAAAAACAGAGAGAGAAATTAAAGAACCTAAATAAAGTGGCGATCGTGGCTGGGAACCCAGTCCCAAGACCAGGACTGTATTGTAAGGCTAACTGCCAAAGAAATGGGAACCTTTTCTAGTCAGCAAGTTACAAAACCATTCTCTTAAACTCACGTGTTTGAAGTAGATAAATGTATATATCAATTATAATCTTTAAAAGTGGGAAAATTAGCTTATAGACAGGGACTTTGTAATTTTGGATTTCAGTGTGAACTAAAGAAATGACCAAACTGAGTGTAAGAATAGTTGCAGAACTAAACCATTTTATTTTGAAAGATTCACGTTTTTCAATGCCTTTTGTTATAGATGATGCTGAACAGGAACTTGGCCCCCCTCCATCTGTAGATGAGGCAGCAAACACACTCATGACTCGTCTGGGTTTCCTCCTTGGAGAGAAAGTCACAGAAGTTCAGCCAGGTGACCAATACAGCATGGAAGTACAGGATGAAAATCAGGTAAGCGGCTTGCTATCAACTTTGTGAAACATGGTACGAATCAGCTTATTATACCAGGAAAAGAAAAAACGTTGCTCTGTGTGTGTGTTTGTTTGGGTGTGTGTTCATTCTGAGAAGAATAATCCCAGCTATTGAATGCCTTTTGAAGCCTGGAATATAACTTAATTTTCCATAATTGCTATTTTTCTTCAGTTTATGCAACATCTTTTAGTTTCGTTCTTAGATTTAAAAACCAAAAAAGCCACTTTTAAGTTTTGATTCATTAAAATGAATGAGAAAATAAGCATGCCAACTGCATCCAGAAATTACAAAATATACATTGTTTTCAAATGCACATGGATTATTTACTAAATAATGGTGATTATTTACTAATGGTGGTATATTCAAAATTTTCAAAGATTTCAGTTACTGTTATCATAGTACATAGAATTAATCAACTAAAAATGATAACTTATAAAATGATTACTAATAGATAACTTAGAAAATTCCCAAATGTTTAGATATTAAGTAATAAACTTCTAAATAGCCTGAGTCCAAAAGAATTGTAAGAAATTAGAAAATATTTTAAACTGAAATAATGAAAACTAAGTATAACAAAACTTTATAGCTAAAGCTGTGCTAAAAAAGAATGTAGTTTTTTTTTTTTTTCCCTTTTTGTCTTTTTCCGTGTCCGGCAACGGATCGCAACCCTCGGTGTCGTCCCCGTACCGGACTGGGACCGGCAACGGGATCGCAACCCTCGGTGTTGCTCCCGCACCTCGCTCAGCCAGCAAGCAGGAACCGGTCTGTATGTGGGATCCGAACCCTCGGCGGGAGCGCCACCACGCTCTCAAGCGGGGCACTGTAGCAGTGCACCACCGGGCTGGCCCCCCCCCCAAAAAAGAATGTAGTTTTGAATGCATATATTAGAAAAGTAGAAAACCTGAAAAATTAATGATGTAATAAGTATCCATCTCAGAAAGTTAAAAAATATCAGCAACTAAAAAATTATTTCATAGTTTTCTTTCTTTTAGCTATTTCCATTCTTTTCATTTTAAATGTGGCAAAGGAAATACTACAATCAGATTCATTTGTGTGGTTTTAATCTTTCACATGAACGTCTTGAGTGAAGCATTTTATACAGAAGATGAGAAAAATTAATTTCAAATTTCTTATTCTTTATTAATAAATATTAGTGAAGATTCTATGTCATAAGTCAGTTTTGACTCAAAAAATATACAAGGATTATTTGAATATGTATCTTGTGGATGCTGTTCAGGTGTTTCAGAGCTCTCTCTGCAGACCTCTCTATTCTTTATATTCCCACTCCTTAGGTCATTGGTTTTGCTTGCTGTACATTATAATCACCTGGAAGTTTTTATAAAGTTCAGATGCCTAGTGACTCTAATCTTACTGATTCTCCTTTCTTTTTATTTCTTTAAATGCTGTCTTAATTCCTTAACTATCTCTAGCCCTGTCTTTTCCCCTTAACTCTGTCTAGGTCTGTATATTTAGCTGCTTACATTATATTTTCCACCTATATGTTAAAAAACATCTCAATTTACCATGTCAAAAACTGAACCCTTGCATTTTCCCCCAGAACCTGCTCCTTCCGCATTGTTTTCCATCTGAGTAAGCGGTATCACCTATTTGCTTAGAACAAAAACGTTGGAGCCATTGTTGACTTCTTTCTGTCATACCCCACATTCGTACTTTTATCCTATCATAAGCTCTGTCTTCAAAATATATATTAAATCTGATCCCTTCTCACACTGCGACACCTAAGTCCAAGCCATTGTCATCTTTTGCCTTGGCTGCTGCAATAGCTACTACAATGTAAGGCTAGAAGACCTGGGATTTTTGCCTGTTCTATTCACTGCTGTGTCCTCTGGACCTAGAACAGTGTCTACCATGAGTAGGTGCTCAGTTAATATTTACTGTATGAATAAATGGCTTCCTAATAGGTCTCTGCTTTCCACCCTTCACCTCTACAGTCTGTTTACACAGTACCCAGAGTGATTTTTGTAAAATGTAAAACTGACTTTGTCACTTCCCTGCTTTTAATTTTCCACTGTATTCCCGTCACATTTACAATAAAATCTAAAGTTTTTGCCTTAGTAGACCCTACCTTATCTAGCCACTTGCTACCTCTCCTACTTTATTTCCTACTCCTCTCTCTTTCACCCAGTGCTCTCCAGCCACATTGGCCTCCTTGTCATTCCCCAAACTCATAAAGCATATTTGTTTGTGCCGGAATGCTCTTCCCATGTAACTCGCTTCCTTCATTCAACACTCTGCTCAAATGCCATCTTTTCAGAGAGGTATTCCTTAATTGTTTTATCTCATAGCACCTGCACATCGCTATGTCCCCTTATCCTACTACCTTATTTTCTTCATAACTCTTATCATTAACTGATACTACAAGTTTAGTTGTGGGGTTTTTTTTTTTGTCTGTATCTAATACAAGAATGTAAGCTTCATGATGGCAGGGCTGATTCCTTTTTTTTTTTTTTTTTTTTTCCCCTTTTTGTCTTTTTTCCGTGTCCGGCAACGGATCGCAACCCTCAGTGTCGCGCCCGTACCAGACCGGGATCGCAACCCTCGGCATCGCGTCCGCACCTCGCTCAGCCAGTGAGCGGGAACCGGTCTGTATGTGGGATCTGAACCCTCGGTAGGAGCGCCGCCGCGCTCTCAAGCAGCGCACTGTAGCAGTGCGCCACCGGGCCAGCCCAGGGCTGATTACTTTTAAAAATCAGTTTAAAGAATGGGAATTATATTGTTGAGGGCTTTTTAAAAATTGGTATAAATAAAACATCTGTTTTACTTTTCATATCTTGATATTCACATCATTAAAATGTGACTGTTCTAATAATGACCAAGTAACATGGTGTAAGCCTTAAATCTTAAAGCTTATTTGCCAAAGATCCTGTTGTTTCTACCAAGACACATTTATTCAGGTGATAAAATTTTTCCTTGTTTCTTTCAACATTCTTCATGTCACAGTGATTTGTGAATGAAGTCACAAGTCTATGGAGTGCATCTTACTTGTACATTTACTGAAAAAAAAATCTTAAAATAAGTAAAGGAGACGTATCATTTATTTAATATAATTAAAGCAATATGGTATAACAGAAGAGCCATTGACTGGAGGGTAGAAAACTTGTGTTCTATTTCCAGCTCTACTACCTATCATTTTATAAATTTGGACATAGCACTTAATAACCTCTCTGAGCTTTAAACTTTTCATAGGTAATAATAACTGACATTTATTACATGCTTATTGTGTACCAGTCATTGTACTAATTGCTTTTCTTGCACTGTTTTGTTTAAGCTTTCTTACAACCCAATGCGTAAGGGTCCATTCTTGTTACAATATTCAGATAAGAAAATGGAAACACACTGCCAAAAGTGGTGGAATGATATTCATATCTAGGCAGTCAGCTTTTACAACATATGTTCTTAACAGCTATTTTGTACTGTTCCAGTGTAATATGAAGTAATAACACCTCACAGGGTTGTTGTAAGGATCAAGTTAAATCATGAATAGGAAAATACTTCGTAAGCTATAAAATACCATGTAAATAAGAGGTATAATATTCAATATAATTAGTGTATAAATAGGTGTGGGAACTGTATGATTTGAGGGAAATTACTTCATAGCTTTGGTGCTTTCATTTTCATGTTTTTTAAGTGGGGGAAATAACATTGATTATGCCTCTCGTACCAGGTTGATAAAAGAGCAAATGAAATAATATGTAAAAATATTTTTTAAATGGTAAACATTACATAAATGTAAAATATTAATATTGAAGCTAAATGATAGCCTTTCTGGAATATAATATACCCTGAAACTATCTTGGAATCACACAAGAAAGTGGCTAAATTGATCACTGGAAATTCTAGACTTAGGAAGATTAAGAACTAAGAGATCATGTTCTTTCGGTGACTTTCTTCTAAGCTAAACAGCATACTAACAAAGATAGATTGCTATGTTTAGGAAGATCCTATAGTGATAATGTCCTCAGAATAGTACTCGTGATGACAGAACCTAACACAAGCAAGTCAGCATATATCATTTTTCTGCAACAGACAAAGTATGGAAAGTCATATTCAACTGATTACTTTATTTTCTTCTCTTAGTAGTTTCCAGGGTGTTAAAATGGATCTCATTAGGTTCTTTCCCTGTGTGTTTGTAGACCTTTAAGAGATCCAGATTGGGAGCTTTCTTAGGATCATTCTGGAGAACAATAAGGACAATGGGAAAACCACTGAAAGGTTTTGGAAGTGGAGTGGCTTAATTAGATGTCCATTTTAGCCTACAGCATGGAGAATAGATAATGCTTTTCATATCTCCTTAACTAGCCTCCTTAAATAAGTGTTGCCTTTTAATTCATAAGCCATGATCAATGTTCTGCTTTCTAAGTGGCTTGATCTTTAAGCTTTGCCTTTACAGTTAAAGCTTTTAAAGTGTACATTTTTTGATATATGATGTATTTTGCAGTTAATAATTTGTAGTAAAAATCGTAAATGTTGTTTGGGCTTAACCTCCACATTGGCTATGTTGTGCATATAATACAGTTTCCTCTTACAAAGAACTGAAAGATAATCTTGTCTAAGAGCAAAAAATGGGTTGTTGTAAAAGTAATAGATTCATACCACAACAAAACTTTTTTAATATGGGATGACTATTGATATATCTAACCTAAAAGACCAGAGTACAGTTCATTTAATCTACCCACATGTTTTTTAAACTGGGGGTGAGAAGGCTAAAAAAATTTACATGTCAGATTTCTAAACTGGAGGACTCTAAAGTCAGTAAGTCTGGGGTCGGGCTCATTATCTCTCAATCTTGTGAGAGCTTGTTATTTTTTTTTATTTCTAGATCCCACAGGAGATTCTACTGCTTGCATAGTTAAGAATCATTGCTCTGGTAGACCAACATCATTTTATAAAAATAGAGGAGATTACAAAGAAATTGAAACTCCTCTCTTCTCAGGAGAGATATATATAGTAGAAGAGAAATTTGCATAGACTTGAGTGCTTATTGTGTTATTAAGAAAAATCAGTTCTTAGTATTATTGATATGGTTGAAAAGATTTACTTGGTTGCAGAGTAATGAGAATGTCACTTATGTCTGGTTAAGTCAAATGTATCTTTTATGGCCTGGTTATAGTATTTAAGTTAAAATCAAAACCTGGATTCAACACAGTTGATTAAATACAAGGGATTGCATCTAGAAATCATCTTAGGATGAGTTGAAGAGCCTTAATATTTTCATAGCTAGTAATCAACACATTCTCTAGTTATGTTATTAAATGTAAATCCTCAATCTTAGCAGAGATAATATGAATAGAGACTCTATATGTAAAGAAGTTGAAAAACTTCAATTAAATTTAACATTTAAAAATGTTAAGTTTATCATTAGTACTTCTTCAAGTAATTTTTTCACAGATAACTTACCATTTTGAAAAGTATAAAATTTCATTAGTGTTTGAAAAAAATGTACTTTTATTCGCTGTTCTAGTAAAGTCATCCCTCGTATCTGAGGGGGGTTGGTTCCAGAAACCCCAGTAGATACTAAAATCCCTTAAGTCCTTGTAAAATGTCCCTTGCTCAAGTCCCTTTTGTAAAATGGTCTATTATTTGCATGTAATTTACACACATTCTCCCTTATACTTTAAATCATTTCTAGATTACTTATAATACCTAATACAGTGTAAGTGCTATGTAAATAGTTGTTATACTGTATCATTTAGGGAGTAATGACACGGAAAAAAAGTCTGTAAATGTTCAGTATATACGTAACCATTGTAGGCCTAACTGCATTTTTGATTGGTGGTTGCTTGAATCCACAGATGCAGAATCCTTGGATATAGAACCATTGGATATGGAGGGATAACTGTAATTAATTTGAATAGAAAGAGATGAAGAAAAGTGAATTGTCATTAAGTTAGGTAAACCAGAATATATCACCACCTACTTTTTGGTAATTATTTATTCCTTTGCCTCAAAAACTTACAAAGGAAGTAACTTCAGTTGTAAGAATCATTCAGGATGCTAAGTGATCTCAGTCTATAATTAATCAGTGTCTACAGAGAAATTTTTTTTTATTAAACTAATATTGTTCTATTTTAATAATAAATAAACTGTTCTAAAAGTTATATTAAACTTTTAGCATAAGGCGTTTTTCCCTGCATTCATTTATTGTCTCTAGGCAGTTGCCTATGTATCAAAAATAGGCATGTATATGTATCTTTGCATTAAGAACTTTATTTTTATTTTTCCTTGGCTGTAGAGATATTATTTAAATCCCTGTCCAAAGAAAATTATTAACAACACAAAGTTCCAAGCCTTCTGAAAAGTTTTATTGATTGGAAATATCAAAGAAAACTTGTGCTTAATAAAAAATTCCTCTATTCTATTAATGAATGGCAATGATAAATTACTTGTCGCTGGAAATTTTCTAGGCCACAAAAAAATTGACCACACTTTCTGCTCTTGTTAAATTCATCAAGTTCCATCTTAATTGTAGAACCCAAAATCTTTTATCCTAAAAAGTAAAAACAAATAGAGCCTAGTAGATGTAAAAGCTGTGCATGTAGCTTATTTCTTCGTTTTTCATCAAGGCATTTATTTTACCATAAGATAAACTTTAACGCCTGGTCAGTTTATCTTACTTATTCTTGATTCCAACTTTTCAGACCTCAGCAATCACCCAGCGGATAAGTCCCTGTTCCACCCTGACTAGCAGCACTGCCTCTCCACCAGCCAGTAGTCCCTGCTCGACCCTCCCACCAGTCAGTACAAATGCAACTGCCAAGGATTGCAGCTATGGGGCTGTTACTAGTCCAACCTCCACCCTCGAGAGCAGAGATAGTGGCATCATTGGTGAGTTGGTTTTGTATTAATCATTTTGTGTCCTTTTTTCTTTTAAAAATAATTACACAAGCTTAAGGTTTTTAAAAATTCTGCTTTTGAATTGTTGAGATGTACGAGTATATATATGACTTGTCTTGGTCTTTTTAGTGATGGTGGAAAAAGAAATAAAGGTAAACAAAATGAAAGGTATTTCTCCCTGCTTAAGCACTCCTTATCAGTGCTTATCAGGTAAACACTCCTTACCTGATAAGAAGTGGATAGAGGGACGGCCCAGTGGCACACTCGGTAGAGGGCGGCGCTCCCGCTGAGGGTTCGGATCCCATATAGAGACCGGTCCGCTCACTGGTTGAGCGCAGTGCAGGCGCGACACCGAGGGTTGCGATCCTGTTACCGGTCACGAAAAAAGACAAAAAGGAAAAAAAAAAAAAAAGAAGCGGATAGAAAAAATTCTGTCTGCTACTTCCTATAAATGCACATACAGCATCTATCTACTAAAAGAAGCAGTTCAGAAAAAGTTCATTCCTCAATGGTATAGTAGAGAGTTTTGTGAAAACAGAAAGAAGAGACTAAGATTAAATGGCTAAAGAGCTACAACTTCAATTGTTCTGGGGTTTATTTACCCAAGCCATATATCAGTTCTTTGACAAGTTTTGGGAGCCCCTTCAGACTTCGTTTTTCTTCTTGTCAATAAGACATCCCTGCTTTTTCCCTTCTGCAAAGTAGAAAAATGCTATTTCTTTGCTTATGATTCAGGAACCTTAGACCAGTACGTTCTATGGTAAGCTTGGGTATAAAGAAAACTTTCTTAAAGGGTGAAGGAATTCATTAAGAAATTTGCCATTTTATTTTTCTCTTGTGAATTTTCTAATACGTTTTTTTGTCCCCCCAGAAGATCCTAGTTGATTACTTGGTCCTAGAAATATATCTAAATTATCTTCAGCTCAATTATTAGCAGTTCAGAGCAGATAAAAAAACCACTTTGATAGGGGCAATACTAATGGGAAATTACATAGTTTATTATCAACAGTAGACTCTAGGTAGATATTTCATCAGAGCCAGATACGGACTGATAGAGGCTCGTTATGTTTAGGGCAATACCTGTTGCTGTAAAAATCATATAGGCTATTCCTACCTCAGGAAATCTTTTATGATATTCAAAATTTCTAGTAATATTTTTCTTTCTAGAATACTATTTCCTACTAATGCTTTTTGATTTAACTAGAGAGGAAGTATCAAGGTATTATAAGTACTCTTTGAGATAATGTCTGTGCCAACTTCTGTTCATATACTTAGGTATGGAGATAATAAGAGTAGGGGAGAAACATAATTCTGGGATTTCTTAGCTTGTCTGGTTATCAAGTAGCTGTATAATGATTCAGATATTGAACATCATTCTCTACCATTGGTGTTTACAAAATGCTAAAAATAATAACATTTCCTTTAATAATGGGGTTACCAAGTAGACTCTTTTTAGTGAAATAAGAACGACAGTAGTATAAAACTATATATTCTTCAAGAGAATAAATACCTACCTAGTAAAGGAAGTTAGGGTTCTGTCCAAAAGATAGATGGGTTCTTTCGGGTATTCCTTTGCTACCTGACAATTGGATAATGACAATCTCATAGTCCAGAGCCAGCTTCACATAGAATAAGGAAGTAATAGGGAAAAAAATTAGGTAGTAATAAAAATAATTTAAATTGAAAGTTATTTATTGCTAGATTTCTCTCTAGACCCCAAAAGTATAATTAGTTAAATACATATACGGACTCTGATTAAGTGTTTAGGGGTAAGGAACAAACGGGGAATGAATGTGTTCCATTATCCACAGCTGGAGAGTGTTACTCTTTAGTATTGTGCATGTGAGTTTGTGGGTTTATATCTATGCATAGGTAGACAACATTGCAGAGAGCTGACTGAATTAATAATACTCTTAAGTATATGCAGATTGGTCTGTGCAAAGCTCCTCTCCAATTTATTTTATTAACTTTATCCTCAGTCCCATTCACTTGCAGCCATTCTATTGTATTTATATAGGTCCTTGAGTATTAATGTATCTTTTAAGTGTATGTTATTGTTTTATGCATGTATGTGTTTTTTAATTTACAAAGTCACATTTTGCTATAGATCTTGTTCTGTTTTTTAAGAACTATATAAGCACCAAATTTATTGCTTCTGACCACACAAGTATGCATTTTACTTATGAACACTTAGATTACCTCCAACTCTCCACCATTTGTACAAATCTTTTCTAGAGTTTATGCATAGGACTGGAATTGCTGAGTCATGGGGTATGTGATTATTTAACTTTATGAAGGACTGCCAGATTGTTATCCAGAATATTTATAATAATTGATACTCATCAGCAGTATGTAAAGCTTCTTTTCCTTTTTCTCATATCTTTGTCAATGCTAACTACCTCATTCCAAAATCTAAAAACTCTGAAAACAATAAATATTTTTAATATAAATTTCTATCAAATTCATTTGGTTGCAAAATCATACCTGAACTGAGATGAAGCTATTTATAGTCTTTAATTATTCTGCTTAATATGAATATTCATACACTTCATTGTAGAAATTATATACTTGATTATAGGATGCTATTCCGGATCCCATATTCAGAATATGCACCTTTTTACTTTTCTAAAACAGAAAAATTCTGCATTCTAAAACACATCTTGGTCTTGAGAGTTTCATATATGGGATTATGGACCTGTTATCTGACTTTTTTTTTTTTTCATACAAAAGGGACTTTTTAAAAACTTACTTTATTTTTTATTAGCATATTCATTATTACAAATCATACTTACTCTTTATGCCCCTTATCCAATCTTTTCCCCTCTCCCTTCACCTCTAATAACCATAGATTTGTTCTCTCCTGATAGCTTAACTGTTTCTCTCTTGATTTGTTGCCTAGATGATTTGTCCAGTGCTGAGAGAGGTGTATTCAGGTCCCCCAGTATTATCATATAGCAGATGCTTCTTTTATTACTCAGGAGTGTGCTATGTGAAGAGAAGCTCTTTTTTTTGGGCTCCGCTGGTAACTCTCCTTGTGTGAATGCAGTCAAGTGTCTGACAGGCCAACTGCACAGTGGCTGTGACTACTCCTATAGCAACTAGCTGCTTTTGTGGCAGCCATGGCAATTGCAGTGGCTATGGCAGGCTCCCTGTGTGAAAATGATGTTTCTGGTGTGCTCTTTACCTGGTCTTGGCTGGGTTCGGCTTCCCCCAGCTCCATGCCTTAGGACCCTGTCCTGACTTTCTAATCTTAGTAAATCTGATGGTTATAAAATTGTATCTCATTTTATTTTGCATTTCTTTTATCAGTATTCAGATTCTGCAGCTCTTCATGTACTTACTGCCTATTGTGTACTTATTAAGGAGTGTCATTTAAATGGAGATGAGTAAAGTTTTGGGAAAAGAAGAATCTGAAGAGAAATGCAAAGTGAAGAAGACAGAAGATTAAGTCCTACATCTCAAGAAAGGGGTGAGGGGAGGCTGATTAACAAATGACAGTAGTGAAAGAGGTCAAGGAAAATGCAGATGATTAAAAAAATAAAAAGAGAAATTTTTTTCATTTGGCTTCCTTCTAAAAGCTATCAAATCAAAATATTTATTTGTTTAGAGATTGTGGCACGTACAGCTACTACTTACATGAATATATATTAACATGTGAATTCGTTCATTTTAAATAAATGAGTAAAGAAAATATTTATACAGCAAAGTTGCAGGGTACAAAATCAACACAAAATGAGTTACATTTCTATAGCCTAAAAATGATAAATCCAAAAAGAAAATTAAGGAAACAATTTTGTTACAATGACTTCAAAAGGAATAAAATAATTAGGAGTACAGTTAACCAAGGAAGTGAAAAACTTATACACTGAAGACTATAAAACATGGCTGAAGAAATTTAAGAAGGCTTAAATAAATGCAAAGACATGGGCCAGGCCGGTGGCGCACTGCTATAGTGCGCCGCTTGGGAAGCGCAGTGGCGCTCCCGCTGAGGGTTCGGATCCCGCATACAGACCGGCTGCTCACTGGCTGAGCGAGGTGCGGGGGCAACCCCGAGGGTTGCGATCCCATTGCCGGTCCCGGTCCGGTACGGGCGCGACACTGAGGGTTGCGATCCGTTGCCAGCCACGAAAAAAGACAAAAAGGAAAAAATAAAAAAAATAAATGCAAAGACATCCTGAATTTATGGATTAGAAAACTTAGTATCGTTAAGATGGCAATATGTCCTAAAGCAGTCTACAAATTCAAAACAGTCCCTAACACAATCCCAATGACATTCTTTGGGGAAATAGAGACATCTATCCTGAAATGCATATGGAATCTCAAAGGACCCTGAATAGCCAAAACAACCTTGAGAAAGAACTACAAAATTGGAGGACTCACATTTCCTGATTTCAAAACTTATTACAAAGCTGCAGCAATCAAAGCAGTGTAGTATTGGCATAATGACATAATGGAATTGAATAGAGAGACCAGAACTAAACCCTCGCAAATATGGTCAAATGATTTTTTTGACAAGGGTGCTAAGACCATTCAATGGCAAAAGGACAGTCTTTTCAACAGTTAGTACTGGGAAAGTTGGATATTGACATGCAAAAGAATGAAATTGGACACTTACCATACACCATATACAAAAAATAAAACAGATCAAAGACATAAATGAAATAGTTAAAAATCTATAAACTCTTTAGGAAAAAACATAAGAGAAAATCTTCTTTGGGCATTGGATTTGGCAATGAGTCCCTGGATATAAACTAAAAGCATAGGCAACAAAAGAAAAAATAGATAAATTAGACTTCATCAAAATGTAAAACTTTTGCACATCAAAGGATACTATCAAGAGAGCAAAAAGACAACCCTCAGATATTGGAAATCATATATTTGATAAGGGATTAATATCCAAAATATATGACAGATTCCTACAACTCAACACCAACAAACCTAAGTCAAAAATGGGGAAAGTACTTGAATAGACATGTCTCCAAAGAAGATATACGAATGGCCAATAAACATATAAAAGATGCTCACCATCACTAGTCATTAGGGAAATGCAAACCAAAACCACAAAGAGATTCTACCTCACACCCATTAGGATGGCTGTTATAAAAAGAAAATGGAAAATAACAAGTGTTGACAAAGATATGGAGAAATGGGAACTCTCATACATTGCTGGTGAGAATACAGAAATGGTGCAGCTGCTGTGGAAAACAGTACCTGAAAATGTGGATGCAGCTTTGGAACTGGGTAATGGGCAAAGGTTGGAGGAGCTTGGGGAACTTAGAAGAAGGGAAAAAGACGAGGGAAAGTTTGGAATGTCTTAGAGACTTACCTGGTGGTGAGCAGAATTCTGATAGACATGTGGACAGTAAAGGCCATGTGGATGATGAGGTCTCAGATAGAAATGAGGTGCTTATTGGGAACTGGACAAAAGATAACCCTTGCTACACCATAGCAAAGGAACCTGGCTGCATTGTGTCCATGCCCTTGGACTTTGAACCAGAGCCTTTGGCCAAAGAAATTTCTAACCAGCAAAGCATTAAGGACACTGCATGGCTACTTCTAACAGCCTACTCTGAATTATGGCAGCAAAGGATGACATAAAGTCAGAATTTAAAAGAGAAGCAGAGCGCAAAGATTTGGAAACTTTGCGGCCTGGCCATGCAGTAAAGAAGCAGAGAGCCAGAGAATAATGCAAGGGTGAAGCAGATAAACTGGTTGCTAAAGACATTATCTTGGCGGTGAGACAGCCAGATGCTAATAGCAGAGAAATTGAAAGGAAAGCCCTGCAGGCATTTGAGAAGTCTGGAAGGGTGCCCCACCCATCACAGACCCTGAGGCCTAGAAGGACTGAGTTATCCTGGAGGACAGACCTGGGCACAGCTGCCCTCGGGAACCTGTTCCCTGCATCCCAGCTGCTCTGGCTGGAATGGCCCCAAGTGTGGTTTGTGCAACAGCTCTGGAGAGTAGAGGCCCAAAATCTTGGTGGCGTCCACATTGTGTTAAGTCTGCAGACCGGCAGGACATGAGAGCCGTGGAGGCTTGGCAGCCTCCACCCAGATTCCAGAGGACATATGGAAAAGCCTGGGGACCCAGGCAGAGACCTGCCACAGGGGTGGAGCCACCGCAGAAGTCATCTACTAGAGCAATGCTGAGCAGAAAAGTGGGGTCAGAGCCCCCACAGGGAGCCCCCACCAGGGAAATATCTAGTAGAGCCCAAGGACACCAGAACTCCACCAGGACACCAGAACTTCAGGGCCACTGGTACCGTGCAACGCAGGCCTAGAAAAGACACAGGCATCAGCATGGCCCACTGTGCTGTGCCTGGCAGAGCTGTGGGAGTGAAGCTGCCTGATGCTTTGGGGGCCCAGATGAACCATTGTGCCCAGGATGCAGGACTTGAAGTCAAAGAACATTATTTTGGAGCTTTAAGATTTAATGCCTGCCCTGCTGGGTTTTGGACTTGTTTGGGACCTGTTTCTCCTTTCTTTTGTTCTATTCCTCCCTTTTGGAATGGGAACGTGTACCCAATGTCTGTTCCACCATTATATCTTCGAAGTAGATAAGTTTGGTTTTGTTTTTACAGGTTCACAGCCTGAAGTTCAGCCTTTGGTCTCAGATGAGACTTTGGACTTTGGACTTTTAAGTTGGTGCTGGAACAAGCTAAGACTTTTGGGATTGTTGGGATGGAATAATTGTATTTTGTACGAAAGAGAGACATGAGTTTTGGGGGGCCAGAGGTGGAATGATGGAGTTTGGATGTGTTGTCCCCTCCAAAACTCATGTGGAAATTTGATCCCCAATGTGGCAATGTTGGAAACTGATTTAGTCATGGGAGCAGATCCCTCATGAATGGATTAATGCTCTCCCTGGGGGAGGAGGGGTAGTGAGTGAGTTCTCGCTCTATTCGTTCCCACGAGACCTGATTGTTTAAAGGACCCTGGCACCTCCTCTCTCTCTCTCTCTCTTGCTTCCTCTCTCTCTTGCTTCCTCTCGCCATGTGATCTGCTTGTACCCACTGGCTGCCTGCCACTTTTCCACCATGAGTAGAAGCAGCCCGAGGCCCATGCTAGATGCAGATGTCCCAGAATTGTAAGCCAAATAAACCTCTTTTCCTTATGAATTACCCAGTCTCAGGTATTTCTGTTATAGCAACACAAAACGGAATAAAACATCCTCTTTGTGTTCGTTCCATTTCTCTACCCTTACTTTACCCTCAGAGGTAATCTGAATTTTGTGATTATCTTTCCAATCCCTTCTTTTATGGTTTTACCATGTTTATATCTCTAAATAAAATGTTATCTGAATTCCATGTTTTTGACTTTAGATAGCTGGGCTTCTACTGAAAGCATATTTATGAAGATTTCCTTTTGTGCTTAATATTATGTACCAGAGATACATCCATGTTGTCACATTTAACTTTAGTCTATTTATTTTTATTACTGTGTAGTATTCTTTTATAAGAATATACCACAATTTTATTTATCCATTCTGTTGTTGATGGAAAGTTGAGTTATTTCCAGATTTTTGTTATTACAAGTAGTGCTGCTATGATTATTCTTGAACATGTGTCCTTAGTCATATGCGTGAGCCAGAATATTTACCTAGAAGTTAAATTGCCAGGTCATATTGGAAAAGTACATATTTCAACTTTTAATTTCATATGTTATGAAACTTTACCAATTTATATTGCCACCATTTTCTATGCATCCTTGCTTTGATATTATTAGACTTCATTTTGACAATCTGGATGATATGAAAGTTATATAAGTACAATTTTAGTTTGTATTTTCTTGAGTGCTGATAAGATTGAACCATCTTTTCACATTTTTATTAGCCATTTAGGTTTCCTCTTCTGTGAAATGCCCGTTCAAATTTTTTACCAATTTTACTATTGTGATGCTTGTCTTTCCTTATAGATTTGAAGGAAATCTTTAAACATTTTTAATAAGAAGACTTCATTTTCATGTAGTCAGATTTCTCATTTTTATCCTTATGTTTGTTATTTTTTGTGAGACTTTGCTTTGTCATTTAAGTTCTTAAATCACCTAGAATTGATACGAGCACAAATTTATATTTTTCCATACAGATAATTAGTTGTTCCATCATCATGCTGATATGTGATGAATTGCTGCCGAAGGCATGTTTCCATAAATGTCTAGGTCTCTTTCTGAGCTCTTTACTTTAGTTCTATTGGTAAATCAATCTCTCCTTATACCGGTATCACACTGTCTTAATTACAACAGTTGTAAGTCTTGATATTTGGTAAATGAAATCCCCTCTCTTGATCATCATCTTAAGGATTCTTGGCTATTCTGGGCCCTTTCTTCTAAGAGTAATTCTGTCAGATTTCGTGAGGAACGCCTTTTGAGATTTTTATTAGAATTGCATTGAATCTATAGGTCAATCAGTGATGAATTGACAACTTTCCAATATTAAGTCTTCTAATCCAGGAATATATTTTTATATTTGCTTCATTTAGATTTTTAAAAATATCTTTCAATAAAATGTTGTAATTTTTCCATAAAGGTCTTTCCAATATATCTTTTTTTTTTTTTAAAAGATGACCGGTAAGGGGATCTTAACCCTTGACTTGGTGTTGTCAGCACCACGCTCAGCCAGTGAGTGAACCGGCCATCCCTATGTGGGATCCGAACCCGGGGCCTTGGTGTTATTAGCACCGCACTCTACTGAGTGAGCCACGGGCCGGCCCCCGATATATCTTTTATAAGATTCTTTCCCCTAGATACTTTATATTTTTGTTATTGTCAGTGTTCTCTTTTGCATTATACTTCTTATGTGTTGCATAGAAATACATACAGGTTTGCGGGCCGGCCTGGTGGCGCACTGCTACAGTGCGCCGCTTGGGAGCGCGGCGGCACTCCCGCCGAGGGTTCGGATCCCACATACAGACCGGCAGCTCACTGGCTGAGTGAGGTGCGGGCGTGACACCGGGGGTTGCGATCCCGTTGCCGGTCCCGGTCCGGTACAGGCGCGACACTGAGGGTTGCAATCCGTTGCCGGTCACGAAAAAAGACAAAAAAGGAAAAAAAAGAAAAAGAAAAAGAAATACATACAGTTTTGTATGTATTTACTTTTTACCAGCAACTGTAGCAAACTCTCTTATTAATTTACTTGTAGATTTTTGTGTGTGTGGTCTTCTACAAACACAGCCATATTGTTTGCAAATAATGACAGTTTTATATTTTTCTTATCTATTCTTGTATCATTTTTTTGTTTTTGTTTTTGTGGCTGGCCAGTATGGGAATTTGAACCCCTGACCTTGGTGTCATCAGCACCACGCTCTCCCAAGTGAGCTGACCAGCCAGCCCCCTTGCATTAATTTATTTTTCCCTGTTTATTGTACTAAATCTCCAACACATTGAATTATAGTGGTGGTAGCAGGCATTTTTATCTTGTTCCTGATTTTGAAAGGAATGCCTTCAGTATTTCACAATTAAGTATCATGGTTTCTGTAGGTGTTTGTAGACATCTTTGTCAGGTTTAGAAAATTCCCTTTCTATTTCCAGTTTGCTATGTGTTTTTAATCATTAATGGGTTTTCAGTTTTTTTCAGATGCCTTTTCTGCATCTATTGAGGTGATGAAGTAGTTTTTCTCCTTTATTCTGTAAATGGGATAAACTACATTGATTGATTTTCAAATGTTAAACTAACTTTGCATTCCTAGAACCATATTTGGTCATGTTTTTGTTTGTTCATTTGTTTGTTTTTCCCTAATAAATCAATTGATTTTATAGCACTTTGTTTAGGACTTTTGCGTCTATATTTATGAGTAAGATTGGCTTGAAATTCCCCTTTCTTGTTCTGCCATTGCTAGGTTTAGGTAACAAGGATTATGCAAGCTTCATAAAATAAGTTGAGCCCATCCAAATATAAATATTGCCCAGGGTTCACCCTCAATCTGTCTATTCTCTTCTCTTCCTCAGTGTTACCATCTACTTTCACTTCTGTAATGATTTCTCTATTCCTTGATTCTCTTTGTATCTACACCTCTGATTTTTGATTTCACAATCTCAGTACTTATCACCATTCTTTTTATCATAGATGCATGTTCAGGAATAATCACACAAATCATCCCAAATCTTGGCTCCTTCATGAAGTAGTCTTTGAGTATCCCTCTCTTCTCTGGATTTTTGCACCACCTACTTCCTCTACACTTACGTGACGTACTGCCAGTAACTCTTATTGTTACTTATAGTTATCTGCTGATTTTCTTTATGGTAGAACACAAGCTTTTTAATGGTGGGACTCATGTCTTAAAATTTTTATTTGCCCTTCAGATTTAACATAATTTCTAATTTATGATTACTTTTTTTTTTTTTTTTTTTTTTTTTTTTTCTGTTTTTTCCCGTGTCCGGCAACG
>NW_007726774.1:42191-75571 GCF_000696425.1 Galeopterus variegatus
CAGTGTTGCCCCCGTACCGGACCAGGGACCGGCAACGGGATTGCAAACCTCGGTGTTGCTCCCACGCCTCGCTCAGCCAGTGAGCGGGAGCCGGTCTGTATGTGGGATCCGAACCCTCGGGCGGCAGTGCTGCCGCGCCTCCTAAGCGGCGCACTATCCAGTGCGCCACTGGGCCGGCCCCCTAATTTATGATTTCTTTGTTTGAAAAGTCTTTATAGAGATATAATAATTAAATAACTAAACATTTTACTAAATAATACAGAGAAATAAAATGTGAAGAGTATCTTCTATTTTTGCCATCTGAAATACTTTGTGGAAGATTGGAATTTTCTGTTCCTTGACTATTTAGTATGACCTGCTATTAAAATAATCTGGACCTGATATTGTCTTGATGATACAATGCAATGAATGTAACTATCTTGATATTTTTAAACTACTACTTCAGTGTATTTAATACTATAGGACTATTTAAGTTTTCTACTTCTTCTTGAATCAGTTTTCCTTATAGTTTTTATCTTGTTTTTCAAGTTTATTATCATAAACTTGTTCAAAATATTCTTTATAAGGACATCACTACCTCCCCAGGAACCCAAGCTAGAAACCTGATAGTTCTTGCAACCTCCATTCACACCCCCTCTTCTTTTCCTATATTTCTCATTTCTGTATTTTATTTTTGTTCTTCCTATGGCATTGCTTTGGTGGTTCTCATTGTCTCAGCCTTAGATTAATATAAATCTAATTGTTCTCTCTACTTTTCATCTTGTTTTTTCTAAGTCTGTTATTCACAAAGCTATGAAAGTAAATTAACCAAAAATCAATTACTCTTTTGACTTCCACTTACCTAAAAGATAAAGTGAACTACCTGAAAATCAAATCTGACCATATTGTTCCTTTGGCTACCATTTACTTATAAGATAAAGCCTAGGCTTTTATCTGGTGATGGCCAGTTTCTCCAGCCTTCTCTCCCACTTCTTCTAGCCTTGTATTTATTGTAACAGCAACATTAGATTTTACTGTTGCCTGGCACATCCCAGTTTTTTCATTTCTACACTTTTGTTCATATTAATCATTCTACCTATAATCTCCTCTCTCCCCCTTATATTTGATTATCTCCTATATATCTTTTAAGATTCAGCTTAAGAGGTATTCTGACACCACTACTACCACCTCTCTTCAACTCTGCACTCCAACTCTTATCCAATACATATTATTACTTCATGTTTCCAGTAATACCTGTGTGTATCGGTATCATTGCATTTAGCATACAATATAACAATTACTTTTTGAGTCTGCCTTTCCCGTATTAGACTGTTGATTTCTCATTTAGCAGAGACTGTGCCTTTTTCATCTTCGTATCTCTAGCACCTAGTCCAATGCACGTGATAGTATAGTAGGTGCTCAGTAAATGTTTGTAAAAGGAAGGAAAACTAAAGGATGGAAGAGGAGGGGATGAAGGCCTCTCCTAGCACTTCTGATACCTTTTTTGGCAGTGTTTGGAGTAACCAGTGGGTACAAGATGGGACTTTACTAGATTTTGAATAAACAGTAGAGATTAGTATTCTCCATTGATTAATTTTATTCTCTTAAGTTCTCTTTATAGATTAATTTGGGCAAAATGATGTTTAATTAATAATTAAATAATAATAATTAATAATTCATAATAATTCCTAGCCAAGCTTCTTTATTTGTTCTTCTTTTGATACTATTAGAGTATCTGTAACTGCATATTATCTATATTGCCACATATAAAAATAGTTGTAGAGGCCGGCCTGGTGGCGCACTGCTACAGTGCGCCGCTTGGGAGCGTGGCGGCGCTCCCACCGAGGGTTCGGATCCCACATACATACCGGCCGCTCACTGGCTGAGCGAGGTGCAGGAGCAACACCGAGGGTTGCGATCCCGTTGCCGGTCCCGGTCCAGTACGGGCGCGACACTGAGGGTTGCGATCCGTAGCTGGTCACGAAAAAAGACAAAAAGGAGAAAAAAAAAATAGTTGTAGAAATATGTTCATTTAAGCCAGAGGGATGGTACTGACAGATCAGACAAAATCCATTCAAAGAAAAGCTTAACCAAATCAGTGAATGTTCAGAGTAAATATGTATATGTTATGAAAATTAAAAACGGGATGTTGCTTTGACTAATAGCAGGCAGTGGTCCTCTATTATGTTTTTCTGATAAATTTCCAAAATTGCTCCTTGTAAAAATGTATGCCTCAGTAGGTAATAGATCTATTTTGAAAAATGATGAGATTCCATTCTTCAACAGGTATAAATACTGAAATAGATTTACTTGCAAAATTATGAGAGAAGAAAGAGGATAATATCTGGCCTTAAAATTGCTTGGACTACAATATACTTAACAAAATATATATGAACAGTTCATCTTGAAAAATTATTTGTTTCCTTTGGTTTTTGCTTCTTTAATGTAATTTGAGTTGGAAAAATATTGTACATAAGTAATAACAGTCAAAAATATTGTTATTCCCTTAGAAATCTCAAGGCTAGCCTACCTTAACTGTTAAATATGCTTATTTAAGTATTTTCCCCTCTGACTATAGAAACATCTTTTCCAAATTATATATTGCTTATATGTTCTTAAACAAAAACTTCCAAGATGGTCTGTTATTAGTGCTGCATATTTAATTCTGTCCCATCAGCAAAAAGCACAAAAGTTATTAAATGTATTCATTTTTGTGTCAACTTAAAATTCCTTTATATGTCAGTTCAATGTGGTTATTTTCGATTCATAACATTTTGCAATTATAGCTGTCAGAATTTTAGCCATCCATGTATGTACCTGACTCTTACAGAATGCCAAAATATATACAATCCAGTTTATGACAATGAGAATACTAGAAATGCAGACTGTGCCTGGATTTTTAAGTATTCTAAATGTAAAAAGTTCCTCTTTAGAGTTCTGAAAGGTTTTAAACAACTGTAGCTCTTGATCCTTTGTGGTCTGGATTCACCCAAATGTGATTTAATTTCTACCACACAAAGCATTCTCTATCACCATCATAGCTTTTCTCTCCTCAAAGTCACAGTCCTTCCCAAATCTGTAGTGAAATATCACTGGCACAATTGTTAGGTTATTTACAGGATAATTTTATATTTGTGAATTTTTTGTTTTATCAGTATAATTTCATTAATATAATGGTTGTATATTTGTACCTAGTTAGACAACATTAACCACATATAATCTATCAAATATTACATAGCTTCAAGCGAAAGTCTTGATAATCCCCATCTTTTTGAGATATAAATCACTTTCCTGTCCTATTCCCTTTTCATATTAAATTTTAATAATGGTCTTTTGGTATGGTCCTTTTGGTATACAGCAAAGTAATAAATTGAAGCATGAGTTAATTTTGTTTATGCCTTCTGTTTATCTGGAAATCACAACTCCCTCCAGAATGGCATAATTCTTGAATTCTCTTTTTAATCAAATCTCAGGATTTTTTTCTTTAGGTTCTGATTTCATTGCAAAATTTGATCTTATATCCTAAAGCTTTATATCACTTAACATCTACAAAGATTAAATATCTATGGCCATGTCCATTGTTCAGTAATTATGTTTTCCTAATGTTTTATATTAGTAACTAAAAAAGCAAAATCAGAAGCTCCTAATCAAAGTCCGTTGTTCCTTTAGTAATATATATTCCAGCAGAATGTTATGTGTTCTTTGATCCAAATTGTCACATTAAAAAAGTTACCTCTCTCTGTGATAAACTGAACATTAGATAGTTTGACTTATTTTTTACAGGTTTTTCCCCACCAGTTTTCAGAAATGTGCAGGTTTATCTTCACCACTAAGTTTTTCCAGTTATTGTGCTAGGGAGTCCACATTCTTCCCACTTCTTTTTAACTTAGCGCAAAGTTTCTGGTAGCCATAGGGTTGTATTTATATTGTATGGCAAGTCCTTTTGTTAAAGTAGTCTGGACACTTTGCTCATTAAAATAATCAAGAACAACAAACAGAGCGTTTTTCCTGCATAATTAACCTGACTAATATAACAATTATTTGTTGAGCACAAACTGTTGTTCAGGTACCATTATTTAATGCTTATAATAATCTTGTAAGAAGATAGTTGTAAAGACTTCAAATTAAACAGGACACCAAAAGATAGAAAGATATTCCTTGTTCATGGATTAGAAGAATTAATGTGGGCCAGCCCGGTGGCGCACAGGAGAAGTGCGCCGCTTGGGAGCGCAGTGGTGCCCCCGCCGAGGGTTCGGATCCCATGTGGAGACCGGTTCCCGCTCAGTGGCTGAGCGTGGTGCGGGCGCAACACCAAGGGTTGCGATCCCGTTACCGGTCAGTAAAAAAGACAAAAAAAAGGGAAAAAAAAAAAAAAAAGAAGAATTAATGTTGTGAAAATGTCTGTACTACCCAAAGCAATCTACACATTCAGTGTAATCCCCATCAAAATACCAATGACATTCTTCACAGAAATAGAAAAAACAATCATAAAATTCATATGGAGCAACAAAAGATCCCAAATAGCCAAAGCAATTCTGAACAACGACAAAAAAAAAACTGGAGGTATTACACTACGTGACTTCAAACTGTACCACAAAGCTATAGTAACCAAAACAGCATCATGGTACTGGCATAAAAACAGACACATGGACCAATGGGACAGAATACAGAACCCAGAAATTAACCCAGATACTTACAGCCAACTGATCTTCGACAAAGATACCAAGAACATACACTGGGGAAAGGGCAGCCTCTTCAGTAAATGATTCTGAGAAAACCAGACATCCACATATAGAAGAATGAAACTAGACTCACCTCTTGCCATATACCAAAATCAACTCAAAAGGACTAAAGACTTAAGTATAAGACCTGAAACTTTAAAACTCCTAGAAAAAAACATAGGGGAAACACTTCAGGATGTAGGACTGGGCAAAGACTTCATGAATGAGACACCAAATGCACAAGAAACAAAAGAAAAAATGAACAAATGGGATTATATCAAACTAAAAAGCTTCTGCACAGCAAAAAGAACAATGAATAGAGTGAAAAGGCAGCCTACAGAATGGGAGAAAACATTTGCAAACTACACATCTGACAATGGTTTAATATCCAGAATATACAAGGAACTCAAAAAGAACAATGAATAGAGTGAAAAGGCAGCCTACAGAATGGGAGAAAACATTTGCAAACTATACATCTGACAATGGTTTAATATCCAGAATATACAAGGAACTCGAACAACTTCACAGTAAAAAATCCAAACAAACAAATAATCCAATTTAAAAATGGGCCAAGGAGCTGAATAGACATTTTTCAAAGGATGACATATAAATGGCCAACAGGTACACGGAAAAAATGCTCAACATCACTAATCATCAGGGAAATGCAGATCAAAACCACATTATATTATTATATCATCTCACCCCAGTTCTGTTACCAGTGGCCAGGCTCATCTTGCCCTCTCACACTAAACAAATGACTGGAAAGTCCTTGGAGCAAGGATTGGAAGGTTTATTCAGATAACTGGCATCTGGGGAATGACCAGGCTAAAGTCATCCTGCCTTCTGATAACTGTTTTGGGGTTCATAAAGGGGAAGAGGCAGGAAGATGACATAAGGGTTTTGACTGCAGGGAAAGGGCGAGGCTAGTCGTGGGATTAGCATATGGTCTGAGTCAGACATCAGGGTCCCATGATGGACTGGGTGGAGTCTTCAGTTAGTGGGCTGGTCAGCTTTAAGCCCTTGAAGTCATTTCAGGGTTAGAGTCTTTATCTCCTAGGGAGAGCTCAAAGACAATAACCTTAGTCAAGCATCACCAGAACCTGAAAATACCTGACTCATACCTCTAGTTAATGTGGATGCAATTTTTCTTTAAGCAAGAAGGTGAGTTAATAATCAGGTAGGGAGTTTTGCGTTTCTTTTGGATTTCCTCTGTTTGCTGTTAATTAGGGAGGTAAGAAAAACAAAACTTAGTCTCAGTCCTTAATTGTAGGTGTACAACATCTAAAGTAAATCAACATAAGAGAGTGTAATGGGAGACAAACAGAAATAAACTTTTGAGAAGGATACTTTTGGGGCATGATTTAATCTCTGGGCAGTTCCAGCCATATGGTCAGTTTCTCATTTCCTCTGTTAACCTCAAGGAATTAATAATTATCAGTACCCAACTTAATGGCTAACTGAAAATTTCTGCTTGTTCCTAGTTACCCCAAAGAGGGCCATTCTCTGGCTAAGGTCCCTTTCAGTTAGACTGGCTATTATCAAGAGTAACAAATGCTGAGAATAACAAATGCTGACAAGGGTGTGGAAGAAAGAGAACTCTTATACACTGTTGGTGGGACTGTAAATTAGTACATCCATTATGGAAAACAGTATGGAGGTTTCTCAAACAACAAATAGAACTACTGTATGATCCGGCAATCCCTCTTCTGGGCTATATACCCAAAGGGATGGAAATCATCATGTCAAAGGAATACCTGCACTCCTGTGTTCATCTCAGCTGTATTTGCAATAGCCAAGATATGGAACCAACCTAAATGTCCATTGATAGATGACTGGATAAAGAAAATGTGGTATATACACTCAATGGAATACTACTCAGCCATAAAAATGAATGAAGTTCTGCCATTTGCAGCAACATGGATGAGCTTGGAGGAAATTGTGTTAAGTGAAATAAGCCAGGCACAGAACGAGAAATACCACATGCCCTCACTCATATTTAGGAGCTGAGAGAGAGAAGGAGAAAGACAGACAGACAGACCACAATAAAACATTGAACTTTCAGGAGAGAACAGACCTGTAATTACTAGAAGTGGGAAATGGGGAGGGGAAGGGGGGGCTAGGCAGTAATAGGGTAAGGGACACAAAGAATAGTTATAATTTGTAATGACAAACATGCTAATAATATTGATTTGATCATCACATACTGTATACAAATATTGATAGTAAACTCTGTACTCCATAAATATGTATAACCAAAAATAAATTTTAAAAAAGATTTCACAGGATCACATATCTGACAAGATGCATAGTACTCCACAGAAAATGCTTATAAAAAGCTTTCAGTAAACATACAATGGAGCAGAAGAAAGAGAATGCGAGCAAGCATAGAGGACCTGAGACACTTCCAGGCACAGCTCTCCATGGTCCTTTCTTAATCACACAGGGTGATGTCCTCTGTTACACAAGGAATCTTGGTTTCAGGAGAGCTCCCAAAAAGTTTTCAGTGAGGACTTCGATGCCCCTTTGGTCATGTAGCCAGGCCAGGTTGTCTAACTAAATACTGCAGGTGTAAGTTGTCAATACACAACTAGTCCTGAGTACTCTCCAGAGAGTTTCAAACTTTACACAGCAAATTATGAATTATTAATTATCTAAGTTACCTTTTTCTTGGCCAAGGGTCAGTACTAGACTTCCAGCTAATAATCTTTCTTGGACTCAGAAAACAGAATCAAAAATAATTGGTCACAGGTCACAGAGATAGTAAGAGTCAAAGCTTAAATGTAAGTTCAGATCTGTACGATTTCAAAACCTATGGTTCTAATTATTATTATACATTTTATACTTCTAAAATAACTCTGTCGCAGGACAGATGACCTAAGACTAATATCTGGCATTAAAAATTTAGTCATTAGCAACAAAAGTAGAGTAGTGAATCAAGATAAAAATATTATCAGTTTTTAAGTATGATAGAAAATAAACCAATTTTAAAATATGCAAAAGATTTTAAAAGACATTTCACCAAACAAGATATGTGAATGGCTATTAAGCCGATGAAAAAAATGCTTGATACCGTTGGTCATTAGGACAGTGCAAATTAAAACCACAATGAGATACTCCTACACATCCACTAGAATGACTTTTTTTTAAAAAAGCACCAAGTGTTGGCAAAGATATGGAAAAACTAGAACCTTCATACATTACCCATGGAAATGTCAAATGGTACAGCCACTTTAGGAAACTGTTTGGCTGTTTCTTAAAAAGTTAAACATAAACTTACTATATGACCCAGTAATTTTGCTCTTAGGAATTCACCCAAGAGAAATAAAAACATATGTCCACAGAAAGCAGCATTATTCATAATAGTCAAAAACTGAAAACAATCCAAATATCCATCAACTGGTAAATGGATGTACAAAATGTGGTATGTCCATTCAGTAGAATACTTTTCAGCAAGAAAAATGAATATACTATTCATAAATACTGCAGCATGGATTGACCTCAAAAACACCATGATAAGTGAAGGAAGCCAGACATGAAATGTACATAATATATGGTTCTGTTTATATGAAATTTCAGAACAGGCAAATTTATAGAGACAAAAAACAAATCAGTAGTTGTCTAAGACTGGGATAAGAGCAGAGATTAACTGCAGACAGGCACAAAGGAACTTTTGGGGGTTATGGAACTGTTCTAAAATAGAATTGTAGTGATAATTGCATTGATTTATAAATACACTAAACATCATTCAATTGTACATGTACAATGGGTACATTTTAGAGTATGTAAACTGTACCTAAAAACTGTCTCAAAATAGATGGAGTTAATTTTATTCAGAATAAGCCTGCAGTGTCTGCTTCCTCACACTGTCTCTTCCTAGAAGCCTATATGGTCATAGAAACAGACATGTCCTATGAGCAGCTCTTTACACTGAGACAGCTTTTTTCCCTACATCAAGGAAAGAAAATGGAGACAGTCTCAGAAAAATCTCTTCAGTTACTTGAGGCTCAATATTTTCTCATTATTCTTCATTCTACTTGGGAATGATTAGGTCTAGAGAAAACAGATAGATATAGAGATAGATTTGGCCTAGTGGAAAACAAATAGGTATATTTTTCAGTGCAGGGGGATCATGTCTTCCTCTCCAACTCCATTCGTAGAATCTTTGCACATATGGATGCTTAATTTATGTAGGCCAACTTATCTGGCATGTAGACTACGTGATCTTTGCACTTTTGAAACTTTTAGTAACCAAATGAATCAAAGTATCGTTGTAATCTCTGATGCTTCAGTCACTATGATGATCTTAAAATATATGATAAGGTCTTACCATAGAAATATGGTTGAATAAAATGGGATTTGTGATTCTTCATTTTTCTTTGTATGGCCTCTTTTGCCACAGAATTGTCCTCTTTCTGGGGTTAAGAATTTAGGACATGTCTGGTTCACCACTGTGTTCTGACACATACTGCTTGTACAATAAAAATTTATTGGATAGGAAGGTAAACGGAATTAACCAAAAGTCACCCAAATCTGTGACAAGCATCAATGAAGCAAAAATGCACAAAATTCCTAAGTGGGAATGCTTACCAAGAGAATTTTCCTTCTGGTATTTTGGGTGACTTGTCTGTTTTCACTCTTTCTATATCCCAGTGATTCTGGACCATTGGGCATCCAGTAAAACTGGTTTATTTATTTTTCAACAAATATTTATTGAGCATATCTTACGTGCCAGGGATTGTTTTAGATACATTTTATCTAGTGCAAAAGGGCCAGGAATACTCCGTGGCTTCATTTTTGAAATATAGGGAAGTTCCATAATGACAGATATGTTTGGTTTATACAAACAATACAAAAGGATTATGAGATGATATCAGTGCTCTCATCACAGTAGGGAAACCAGATGTCCTCCTTCTCTTTGCTTTTAAGTACTATGACTGAAAAACCTTTCTTATTACAAATTTTAACATGTAAATCATAAAATAGGGTCCATATGCCACTGAATAATTTTATCTTTGCACCTCAGTGACTCAAAGCTTCTCAAAGCTGTCCACCACCTATCAGGATGACTTTTACAATTTTTGTTGATAAATCCTGTGTTTTCAAAAAATTTGTCAGCAGCGCTCTATTCATTATTCAGTAGTTCATTTCTCATTTTTAATTTTTCACCCATATATATTTCTTCCAAAGTTCTATTCAAAATGAAATAACTAATGTTGTTATCATTGATCTAATTCCAGCTAAATTTACAGAATCTTGATGTTTAATGAGTCATCAGTAAATGTATAATTATTTATGAGTTGTGTGAAATGTTAAAAATAGTGAAATCCAGGCCGGCCTGGTGGCGCACTGGAGAGTGCGCTGCTTTGGAGCGCGGTGGTACTCCCGCTGAGGGTTTGGATCCCATGTGGAGACCGGTTCCCGCTCACTGGCTGAGCGAGGTGCGGGCGCAACACCGAGGGTTGCAATCCCGTTGCCGGTCCCCAGTACGGGCGCGACACCGAGGGTTGCGATCCCGTTACCGGTCAGTAAAAAAGACAAAAAGGAAAAAAAAAATAGTGAAATCCAGGCCGGCCTGGTGGCGCACTGGAGAGTGCGCTGCTTTGGAGCGCGGTGGTACTCCCGCTGAGGGTTTGGATCCCATGTGGAGACCGGTTCCCGCTCACTGGCTGAGCGAGGTGCGGGCGCAACACCGAGGGTTGCAATCCCGTTGCCGGTCCCCAGTACGGGCGCGACACCGAGGGTTGCGATCCCGTTACCGGTCAGTAAAAAAGACAAAAAGGAAAAAAAAAATAGTGAAATCCATTGCTACCTCCTCAGGCCTTTAAAAGTATAATGTTCCAGTGTTTGGAGCCTACTGGATGTGTTCATGGTTTATCTGGAGAAAGGGGGCATGTTTCTTGTATATATACCAGGGTAAGACCTCACAGAGACAAGTAAATTTAAATTTTAGCCAACTCTGACTTGAAACCTAATGATAAAAACCTTTGCTAGAACACAACCACCACCACCAACAACAAAAAACCACAATAGACAAGGGGTTAAATAACAGACATTTCACATGTAAACAAGTCCTCTGGGAAGGAGGAGTTTTCATTCTCTGGCTTTCAGTATACTGACCCTAGTAACTGTAAATTCCAAGCTTCTAGCTAAGAATTAGAAAGTCAGCTGATCACTATATCCTTACACCAAATGAAATTATATTTTAGTCAGATTTTATTGAAAGAAAAATGTTTAAATATATTTTAATGAGACAGTTTCCAGAAATTAGGATAAGTGCACATCTGTTAAAAAAGGAAAACCACACAAACACATGCACACATAATATATATACCTATGTACTACTATCACAGAACACATTTAGAAATTATAATTATAAACAAAACATATCTGTCATTATAGAACTTGTTCATATTTCAAAAATGAAGCCACAGAGTATTCCTGGCCTTTTTTCACTAGATAGAAGTGTATCTAAAAATAGTCCCTTGCACGTAGGATATGCTCAATAAATATTTGCTGAAAAATAAATAAATCAGTTTTACTGGATGCTCAATGTTCCAGAAATGCTATGGAATCCCTAAAAATCTCATTGGGGATGGTGTAACATTGTTTGGTGGCAGAAAGTTTAGGAACCAGGGGGCTATTTATGACAGTAAGACTGAATATATGAAATGAATTTTTAGTTGAGTTGTTTTGGCCACATGCTTGAAATAATATATTAACTTAATATGACTTGAACATTTGAATTAGCATTAAGAATATCTAGTCCATGATTTCCAACATTTTCACCAACAGGACTGCCTTAGCACATATTCCTTAGAAAACAGAGCTTGAGACAAAAGTTTATATGCTAACACTTTATTAAAGAGTACAAACCAAGGAAGCAAGAGTGAAGAAAAGGAGGAGTGAGGCAGAAAAGAGGGAGAGCAAAAGAGGGAGCAAAAGAGAAAAGAGAGAGAGAGAAAGGAGGGAAGGCATTACAGAGCTGTCAGGTGATTACATGGGCCTGCTGAAATTCTTTAGAGAGACCATGTGTCTTTGAACTGTGGAAGACAGAATAAGAAGGGGATTTATCTGCTAGCTCCATTCTCACATTGGTCAGAGTTAGTTATGGTGGGCTTCATCTCCTCCATTCTTCCTGTTGCACAAACTCAGTAGCCCTGCTGCATCTCATGTTTCAGTGGCAGCAGAGAGACTATGCAGCATGCACATGAGGTAAGGCATTGGTTGATTTGTGCCTGTGATCAACACAAAAGACTAGGAGTAGCCACCATAGCCAATCCCTCAGTCTGGAGCCAGGGGCATTAATAACACAGATACAACTCCAACCCATGGGAATAGTTCAAACCATTGTTAGGTTCACTTTGAACAGATGACAGGAAGGTAAGTAAGTATATCTAGGGTGCTGCCTTTGTCTGTTCAGACTGCTGTAACAAAATACTTTAGATTGGGTAATTTATAAACAACATAAACTTATTGCTCACAGTTCTGAAGGCTGGGAAGTCCAAAATAAAGGTATCAGCAGAGTCAGTGTCAGATGAGGGCCTCTCTTCATGGATGATGCCTTCTAATGTGTCCATGGTGGAAGGGGGGAACAAGCTTCCTTGGGTCTTTTAGGGCATTAAAGCCATTCACAAGGATTTGACCTAATCACCTCCCAAAGGCTCCACCTCTTAATACTGTCACATTGGGATTAAGTTTCAACACATGGATTTTGGGGGGACACATTTAGACCATAGCAGGTGCCAAATCCAGAGCAGTCCAACCCTTGTACCACACTGATCCAGTAGTACCCTCTTTCAACATCTGGTCTCACTTGGAATATAATGCTATGATGCTGTCAGTTTTTTCCTGACAGGAGAATTCTAAATCCAATCCTTCCAGGAGGTGATCAGTTACCATCTCCCAAAAAGACTTAAAAAGGGTTAATAAACCAAGATTAAGTTTCTGCTGCTCCACCTAGTCCTGGATCCTGTAATGCATGCTCATCAACTCTTTTCTTTACTCATTTCACAACAAAGAATATCAAAGTAGGTTTCAAAACAAAGTATGATCTATAAAGGAAGGTTATTTCATAATGATAAATGGATCAGTTCATCAAGAGAAAATAACAAACCTACATGTTTATGCACCTAATAACAGAGCTTCAAAATGGGAAAAAATCATAAACATGAGAGATACGAGTTCATTTCTCAGTAGTTGATAGAAGTAGAGAGCCAATTAGCATATAAAGAATTGAAACAATTCCATCAGCCTACATGACCTAATTGCCCTCTATAGGACAGTGTGATAATAAGGAATATACATTTGGTCTTTGTCCTTGGCTCCTGACACAGAACTCCTAAATCCTTTGGAATTTTCGGAGTGATAGGAGCATCTTGGCAGGCCCCTAGATAGTTTCAAGATGGGGGCTGGTCACCAGAAAGACCAAGGCCTGATCACATGGTTGAACTATTAGCCCCACCCCCAGACTTCTGGGGAGGGGAAAGAAGCTAGAGATTGAGTTAATCACCAGTGACCAATTATTTTATCAATCATTCCTAAGTAATGAAACTTCCATTAAAAAAAATACTCTAAATGACAGGGTTCGGAGAGCTTCTGCGTTGGTGAACACATTGAGGTGCTACAAGGTGTCATACCAGGAAAGGGCATGGAGGCTCCACTCTCCTCTTTCCGTACCTTGCTCTCTGCACCTCTTCCATTTGGCTCTTCTTCAGTTGTATCCTTTATAATAAAATAGAAATAGTAAAGCACTTTCCTGTGCCATGAACCATTCTAGAAAATTATCAAACTTAAGGAGGGGGTTATAGGAACCCCAGGTTATAGCCACTTGGTCAGAATTACAGATGACAGCCTAAGACTTGTGACTGGCATCTGAAGTGAGGCATCTTGTGCAACTGAGCCATTAACCTGTGGAGTCTGTGCTAACTCCAGGTAGTTAGTGTCAGAATTAATTTGAATTGTAGGATACCCATTTGATGTCTGGAGAATTGGTTGTTAATTGGTTGTTGTGTGGCAGAAAAAAAACAACACACATGTCGTCAAAAACATTGTGCATAAAATCAGTTTAACAGTCTACCCAATAGCAGAATACAGATTCTTTTCATGTGCATGTAGAAGATTCACCAAGATAGACCGTATTCTGGTCCATATAACAAGTCTCCATAAATTTAAATACTCAAACCAAGCAAACTATGTTCTCTGACCACAAAGTGAATAAACTGGAAATCAATAATAGAAAAATATCAGGAAATTTCACAAATATTTGGAAATTAAATGACACATTTCTAAATAATGCTTTAGTCAAAAAAAAATCATAGTGGAAATTAAACAGTATTTGAATTAAATAATAGTGAAAGCAAAACATCAAAATTTGTGGAATGTAGCTAAAGAAGAGCTTAGAAGGAAGTTAATAGCATTTAGTGTTTATTTTAGAAAAGGAAGTTTTTAAGTCAGTGAACTAAATTTTCACTTAAAGAAACTAGAAAAACAAGAAATTCCCCTCAAAGTAAATAGAAGGTAGAAAATAATAAAGAGCAGAAATCAGTGAAATAGGAAAACAATAGAAAAAATGAAAATAAAAGCAGGTTCTTCGGGAAAAATCAGTAAAATTGATAAACCTGTAGCCATACTGATCAGGGGGGAAAGAGCAGAAATCAGTGAAATAGGAAAACAATAGAAAAAATGAAAATAAAAGCAGGTTCTTTGGGAAAAATCAGTAAAATTGATAAACCTGTAGCCATACTGATCAGGGGGAAAAAAAAAGAGAGAAGATACAAATTACCAACATCAGGAACAAGATAGAAACATTCCTTCAGGCCGCACATACATTAAGAGGATAGTGAAGGAATGTCATCAACAATTTTACATTAGTAACTGTGACAATTTAGATAAGTGGACAGATTTCTTGAAATAAACTACTAAAGCTTACTTGAGAAGAAATAAATAACCTTTTTTTGCTTTATAGATATTAAATATAAATTGAATTTGTTGTTTAAAACTTTCCCAGAAGGAAAAACAGGTAAATTCTACCAGACATTTCAGGAAGAAGTAACACCACTTCTGCTCAAACTCTTCCAGGAAGTTAAGTGGAAGGAAAAGCATGAGGCCAATGTCACCCTAAGACCAAACCAAACAAGGTATTACATGAAAGGAGAGTACAGACCCATGACACTCATTAACATGGACACAGAAGTCCCTAACAAAATGCTAACAGATTGAATCTAGCAATATATAAAAATGACGACAGCTCATGACTAAGTGAGTTTTATCCCAGGAGTAAGGTTGGTTCTACATTTATAAAACAATGTAATTTATCATAGTAACAGACTAAAAAGAAAATAGGTGTCCCAAAAAAGCATTTGATAAAAAAAACACTGATTAAACTAGGAATAGAAGGGAATTTCTTTCACTTGATAAAGGGCAACTATGAAAAACCTACATCTAATTCATACGTAATGGTAAAAACATGGAAGCTTTCCCCTGAAGATCAGGAACAAGACAAGGATTTCTATCCCCCACAACTTTTATTCATTATTAGGTAGGCAGTCTCAGCCAGTGAAATGAGACAAGTAAAGCAAATAAAGTTATCCAGATTGGAAAGGAATAAGTACAACTATTCTTATTCCTAGAAAATATGATTTTTCTATGTAGAAATTTTAAGGAGTCTGTCAAAAAACCCACAAGTATTAGAACTAGTAAGTTTAGCACAGTCTCAGGGTACAAGATCAATAGGCAAAACGTTTAATTGTGTTTCAATGTACCAGCAACAACAACAAAAAAGGAAATAAAAGTAAAGGTGCCATTTGCAATACCACTAAAATGTGAAATAATTAGGGATAAATTTAACAAACAAAATGACCTGTACAATGAAAACTGCAAAACATGCTGTTTTAGTCTGTTTCTGTTGCTTATAACAAAACACTTGAAACTGGGTGATTTATAAAGAAAATGAAATTTATTGCTTACAGTTTCTGAGGCTGGGAAGTCCAAAGTATGGGGAATACAGCTGATGAAGATCTTGGTGGTGATGACATTGACAGCGGAGTTTCACACTGTGAGAATGGTGGAGCAGAGAGATGAAACTCCTCATTCACACTCTTTTTAAAGCCCTCAGAACCATGCCCATTCACTATGGCAGGGTCCTACAATCTAATCACCTCTTCAAGGCTCCACCTTTCAATTACCGTAATAGGATTTCCCACCCTCTTAACAGTCACAGTGGGGACCAGGTTTCTAACACGTAAAACTTAGGGGACACAATTCACGCTTCCGTGATTTTGGGGGAACATAATTTTTCTCAGCATGTGTAGTGGATTGAATTAGCAAAGATATATGGGAAAATATACCATGTTCAAGGATCACAATACTCCATATTGTTAAGATGACAATTCTTTCTAAATTAAATTATTCTAGGGGTTGGTAAACCATGGCATGCAGGCCAAATCTGGCCAACCACCTGTTTGTTTATCTCCTGTAAGCTAAGAATGTTTTTTACATTTTTTAATGGTTAAATTTTAAATAATTAATACCACCTATGTAGCAGTATGGATGTTGTTTCTTGGACCACAAGACCAAAAATATTTACTCTCTGGTCCCCTAAGAAAAGATTTTTCAGCTCTTCATCTATACATTCAGTGCAATCCCAAACAAAATCCAGTGTGCTTTGTAGTAGAAATTGACAGCCTAATGTTATCATTTATATGGAATTAGAGTAGTCAAAACATTTTGGAAAAGAACAACAAAGTTGGAGGATTTATAGTACCTGTTTTAAAGGCTTACTATAAAACTACAGTACTGAAGACACTGTTATTGTTATAAAAGTAGGCAATCGAACAGAACAGAGTCCAAAAATGGACCCACACATATATGGTCAGTTCATTTTGACAAAGGCATCAGGGCATTTCAATGAGAAAAGCATATTCTTTCCAACAAATATTGTGGAGTGTTTGTATATGCATATGCAAAAGAAAGACTACCACACCCCCTATATAAAAATTAATTCAGTATGGATCATAGACCTAAACCTATGAACTAAAACTATAAAACTTCAAGAAGAAATTATAGTTTTAACATAAGCCTAAGTGTCCTTGGGTCAGGAAATATTTTTAAAATTGAACACAAAAATCATCAACCCTGAAAGAAAAAATAATTGACAAGTTTAACTGAAAATTTAAAATGTTGGCTCTTCTAAAGTCATCAAGAAAATAGAAGGGGAAATCACAGATGAGAAGAAAATATTTTCAAAACACTTATAAAGGAGTTCTATTTAGAATCTATAAAGAATCCTTACAGCTTAATACAAGGCCGTACAACTTGATTTTTAATAAAATGAGCAAAAAATTTGAACAGATGCTTCGCAAATGAAGGCATATGAATGGCATATAAGAATGTGAAGAGATAGATGTTCAATGTCAATAGCCATTAGGAAAATGCAAATGAAAACCACAACGGGATATTATCACACACCTAATAAAATGTCTAAAACTCAATACCAAGGTTTGGCAAAGGTGTGAGAGCAACTGGAATTCTCGTACACTGCTGGTGTGAATGTAAAATGGTACAGCCACTTTGAAAAACAGTTTGGCAGTTTATTGTAAAATTAAACAGAAACCTACCATTTTACCCAGCCATGCCATTCCTAGGTGTCTGCAGAAGAGAAATAAAATCATTATATTTCTGCAGCGACAAGTACTTGAATATTCAGAGCAGCTTTGTTCATAATAGCTGATGTCTTAGCCCTTTTGGGCCGCTGTAACAAAATACCATAAGCTGGGTAGTTTATAATCGACAGAAATCTGTTTCTCACAGTACTGGATGCTGGGAAGTCCTACATCAAAGCAGATTCAGTGTCTGGTGAGGGCTAACTTACCATTTCATAGTGCCTTCCTGTTGTGTCTTCACATGATGGAGGGGCAAGGGAGCTTTTTCAGGCCACTTTTATAAGGGCACTAATCCAATCCATGGCCAGATTACCTCCCTCCTGATGCTGTCACCTTGGGGGTTAGAATTTCAATGTATAAATTTTAGGGGAACACAATCATGCTATGGTCTGAAGACCATAGCAGCTGAAAACTTGAAGCAATCCAAATATTTATCAGCTAGCAAACTAAACGGATTGTGATTTTTCCATTTATTTAAAAAAGGGATTAACTGCTGATATGTATAACATTGTGTAAATGTCAAAAGCATTTTGCTAAGTGAAAGAAACTGGAAACAAAAGACTATGTTCTGTACGATTCCATTTGTGTGAAATTCTAGAAAAGGCAAAAGTATAGTGATAAATCAGTGATTGCCAATATTTGGAAGCAATGAGGGTGGAGGATTGACTTCAAAGGGTCAAGAGGGAATTTGGGGGGATGACGAAAAGCTGGTGGTGATACAGCTGGATACCTATGCCAACACTGCTTTTTGTAGTTAAAGTTGGTGAATTTTATTGTATATACATTATACCGTAATAAAGCTGATTAAAAACACATATACGTGCCACATGACATAGCAATTCCACTTCTAGGTATATGCCCCAAAGAAGCGAAAAAGTTGGTGAATTTTATTGTATATACATTATACCGTAATAAAGCTGATTAAAAACACATATACATGCCACATGACATAGCAATTCCACTTCTAGGTATATGCCCCAAAGAAGCGAAAGCAGGTACTCAAGTTCTTGTTTGTGAATGTTCACAGAAGCATTATTCACAATAGTCAAAAGGTAGAAACAACCCAAGTGCCCATCCACAGATGAATTGTGGCATATACATATACTGGCATATTTTTCAGCCATAAAAAAGAATGAAGTGTTCATCATACATGCTACAACATTGATGAACCTCAAAAACATTATGCTAAATGAAAGAAGCCAGACACAAAAGGTCACATATTATATATGCCATTTGTAGGAAATATTGAGAATAAGTAAATCCGTGGAGACAGAATGTATATTGGTGGTTGACTGGAAAGAGTGGGGATGGACAGTAACTGTTTAATGGGTATGGCATTTTATTTTGGAACTAGATAGAGATGATAGTTGTACAACATTGTGAACGTACTAGATTCCATTGAATTTGTCCACTTTAAAATGGGTAATTTTATGTTGTGTGAATTTCACATCAGTTAATCACACACATACATAGTTACCCTGACAAATAGTCACAATTTTGGGCGGGTAGGAATCAGAAGAATATTTTACTGCAGTGGCATTGCGGAGCCCTTCTTCAAAGAGCACCAACTTCCCTTTCATTCAGTGAGCTCTGGTCTATGATCTAATTTAGATCAGAAAACAAAGGGATTGCAGTTTACTACTGTGGCTGACATTAGCATTTTCTTTTTTTTTATATATAAACAAGCAACATCCTAGTTCAGTGTTACCACTAGAAACATTGTCATGTGTTAACCATCACCTCTAATACATTTTAGTCAAAGCACCCTGGTTGCCCTTCCAGCACTGCTGCTGTTTACAATAACATATCTGCTTTGCATCTGAGAATTACAAGCTGCCAACTAGCCACTGCATCCTCACTGATATTAGGGAGCCCAGTTCCATAGCAACATCTCCCTGTCAACTGCCTTTGGAAAGGTTTCTTAAAGATGCCAGTTCTCACCACCACCACCAGCAGTACATTTCTTATTGCCTTAGAGAAAGGGGTGTCCTATGAGCCTCCGAGGGAATGTAGAGAGCTTGTGGTGTCATTGGTCTTTACGTGGTATTCCATTGTAATCCCCACTCAGTAAGCCTTCTGACTCATTTCTTAGTACTGTGCCAAAGAAGTTCTGGCTGATCTCTGCAGCTGATTTATTGTAGGCTGTCATCGTATCCAGGCTTCAAGGAACCATCCCAGTAAACATCTTTCTTTCCTGTATCTCTCTTTCTCTTTTATTCCGCTTAATGGGGACATGGTCACGTTTTTTCCACCTTACTGTCCTCTCCTCCTCCCCCATCACAAACTCATTGAAAGAATTGTCCTCATCTTTTCATGACTTCATCTTCCTCTTATCTTGCAACCATTGGCATTCCAGTTTTTGCCTCTACTACTCTACTCAGTGTATTTTTGACCAGAACACCTCCATATGGATAAAGCCGGTAACCATTTAGTTCTTATTATATTTGACCTCTCTTAAAGTATGGGACATTGTTTCCTTTTTGAGGCAGTCTCTTCCCTGATTTCCCTTTCCTCTCCTGGTTTTTCCCCTCTCTCTGGTTGTTCCTTCTCAAATTTCTTTGCAGGCTGTTCTTGCTCTGCCTAACGATGTTTCAACAGGTTTCATTTGTAGGCTTTCCTCTCCTCTCACTCTGCAATCTTCATGAGAGACTATAATCAGCTCCTAAAGCTATATATGCTCACAACTTCACAATCTGACTCTGGTTCTATTCTTCTGAATTTCAGTTTAATAAGCTAGCTGCCTACGCAGTATCTTTATTTGAATGTCCCATAGACACTTCAAATTCTACATGTTATGTAGAACTAAAATTATCTTTCTCGAATCCTGGTTCTCTTCCTGTGTTCCCTAAGTGGATAGTACCACCATCCAGCCATCTGCCCTAGCATGAAACCAGAGTATCATTTTTTACTGTATTTTTACCTCATTCTTCACATCTAATCAAATTATCAAGTCCTGTTGACTCTACATCTTAAATACCTCCCAAAGCCATTTATTCTTTTCCATCTCCTTTGACGTTTCCTAGCACAGGTCAATGTTTCTGACTTGGATTGCTCTTGACTCTTTGCCTTCAGTGGGGTAATCCTCTGATTACAGGAGGTCCGTGAATTTAGATGGTAAAAAAAAAAAAAAAAATTACATCTTAATTTTCTTCAACTTGCACTGAAATTTAGAGCTTCTTTCTATTTTAAACATAGGTAACAAACCAAAGTACTAGCAGTACCACTGACTTTGTCACCAATAAAAATCTCAGATATTTCATATTGTGGATATGGCAAAATGTCACAGTGATTACTACCTTGCAGTGATAGTAATTAGACTACCACTAGATCGTGTAGTTAAATATTAATAAGGAAACTGACAAATTACTGTTACCAATTTATTTCTATTTTGATTACTATATTTGAACATAGTTGGTTTCTTCTGTCGTCTTTTTGTATTTTATTTCATGCATTTAAAAATAATATTCTGAAAAGGTCTTCTTAGGCATCACTAGACTGCCATAGGGGTCTATGGCCTTAAAAAAAGGATAAAAATACCTTGCTCTAATTTATTCCACTCACTGTAACTAAAGTAATCGTTTTAAAATGCGAGTTTAATCATGTCTCTCAAAACCCTTTAATCATGTTCCTCAGTTGCCCTTAGGATAAACAGGATAAAATCCAATCCCTTAAATATGGCTTACAAGTTCCAGTCTGATCTGGACTATGTCTCCCCTCCATTGCTCTACCCAGTGGTGTGCTGTGGCCAGCTAGTACCAGTGAGATCCAATTGATAAGCTTTCAGTAATTGTGTGAGCCACTGAGCAAGCATTTATGCAGAGATCAGCAAACACCATAAATCAGAATTTTGGTTTTTTGTGTTTTTCAGAGAGCCCATTGTTAAACTTTTATCAGCACACCACTGACTGTAACCCAGCCCCCAGTTCTTCACTTCTAAACTCACTTAATTCTTTTAAATAGCACCCTTGTGTATGTTTTTCTGTTTGGACAAAACATTCTTTTCCCTTTTTCACTTGACCAACTTAATGTAGGCAATAAGAGTGTTCCCTAACCCTCAAGTCTAGATTTTTCTCTCCTTTCTTGTAACACGGGCCTCTCTCTCTTTTCACTGGGTAAAATAAACTAAGTAAAGATAAAAGGCCAAATGTAGGTGAATGTGAAATTATTTGGAATGATTGGGAGCTGGGTAAGTATGAAAAGGACTTTTATTGAAGTCCTTGACCATTATTAAAATGTGGCCTTCTCAAGAGCTGATAGATAGTTCAGTATCTATTTAATTTTGGGGCTGTATCCTAAATTAGAAAGACTGATTGGTCTACTCCACCTGTTCCCTAATGCAAACACAGAGCCTGTACCATATCCTAAAATACTTAAAGAGTACAGGACTATACTCCTAGCAGTACTATGAGTTTTCATTAGTACTAGGTTTATTCTTCAGAGCTTAGCTTATATATCTCTAAAATATGTCCTTTTGTTATATTTTTTCCCAAAAGTAGGCAGTTTCTTTGCTTTAATTTCCCAGCTAACATACATACTTATATGCTTGGTAGAAATATTTTTAGTGTAAGTGCTAGAAAAAATGCACTGATGAATGAACCTATTTATTTTTCTGCTCTTATATTTTATTATCTATGTTTGCAGTATCCTCCCAAACTGCCAGATCACCTTAATGTTCATTGCTCATAAATTTTCTGTGATTTTTGTAGATGACAGTAGGGCTTTCACCTGTGTACTCACTTATTTTATCACTTTTTATCATGTGAGTATTATAGAGCTGAGTGCTTAAAGTTTTTTAAAAATCTAAATATGAAAAAAAAATTAAAGTACAGTTTCTACTGTCCAGAAATATACAAACTAGTAAAGGTTGCAAGGTACTGCTACAAAAGAATTAAGTAGCAATTTAAAGTAGTAGATGATTAAGACCCCAAATAATCAGTTGCCAGGAGACCACTTGCTAACTAAGTAACAGTGGGCAAGATGCCTAATTTCTCCAAGCATCGGTTTCCGTATCTATGTGATGAGGAAAGGAGTACCAGTCCTTCTTAAAGCATTGTGTTGATGATCTAATGAGATAGTGTGTTTACACAATTTAAAAGTTATAAAGTGATCCATAAATATTAATTTATTATGATTACTAGTATTATTAAAACTTATGATTTAAAGAGAAGGAACATCCTGCTTAATATATATCTGGACTTTTTCTGAGGTGTTATTTCCTTACCAGTTATCAAAAATCACTTTGGCGTTCTGGTTGTTAGGCCTCTGGGGTTACTTTTCAGTTCCTAATTTATTCTTCATGTGCTGCCTTTCGAAAGATTTTCTAGTTTTAGAAACTGATTTCCTTTCTTTTTCGGATTCGCCACCATCTACTTTATCCTTGGTTTTTTGTCATCAAAGACTGGTATTTTCCCTGCTTTCTTATTTGTTAGCTGTCTCCCCAAAATGAGCATAGGTTGTCTACTTCTTAAGGTATTTACAACTAATCACTAAGGTGAAAATAGAGAGTAGTAAATATGGGAACTTAGCTTCTGAAATCTTATAAGGTTTCCAAAGGTATTTTGTGATTTTCTTTTTCAGGTGGGGCCCAAAAGCACATGCTCTTTTCTTTCTTGTAATTCTGGGGGTTTAGTTTATAAAATTTTCCCTTTTCCCACTTCTGTACCTTTTTTTAGTTCACTTAGGTTTCTTCTTCCATACACTTTGTCAGGTTTTCTTTCTTAAAGAAAAATTTAGGTCTTCCTTCGTAATTCTTCTTCTTCCCTTGTTAGTACAAAATCCAGAACTCCATTTACATTTATGAAGAGAGAACCTCACTAAAAAGCATTGTGGAAATTACTTCGTGAGATTAGGTCTCTTCTTTTGGCAATATGTACATTTAAAACATAAGAGGAGAAAATGAACTAACATATAAAAACTCTCCTGGGATGACGTCTTTTATCTTTATTTTATAATTATTGCTAAGATATTTTTATAATCTAGATTTAAACATTTTTAATCCTTTCATTTCTGGGGTTGATGAAAATTTTCCTATTCATGTATAATTAGTGGTCAGATAGTAGATAAAATTCTAGAAATTGTATTATGTTTTATTTAATTAAGGGACTTAAATTAAAGGTTAGAGCTACAGAGAGGAGCTGTACGAGAAGGCCCTGTATTGCTTCCTTATTTGGGCAGATTTTTTCTCCTATATCAGTTTCCACTTAGGGACTGTTTATTTTATTCTAATTCTTTGTTATGTACACAGGGCCAGGAAATAAATGGGGGAAAGAATAGGATAAAAAGAATATAGAGGTCTTTTAGGGACTTCTGGGACTCTGCAACAATCCATGAAAATTAAATAAATTCCATTTTGATGAAACTCTGAAAATTTTAGCACTGATAGGCCTAGCTCTAGGTCCTTTAGCACTGATACATGAATTTGTTTAGTTCGATTAAATAGAGATGTTAAAGTAAATTTATGTGAGAGACGTTTGTATTTTGGTTTCAGTGATTCAAATTTCATGATAGAGGTGAAATGGTTGTCAGTAACTTTTCAAAATATTACTAACATTCTCATTATCTAGTCATGAATTTTGATAGTCATAAACAGATTAATCAATTCATTTTACTCTTTTTTTTTTCCAGCTACGTTGACAAGCTACTCTGAAAACATGGAACGCACAAAATATGTTGGGGAAGGCAGTAAAGAATTAGGATCTGGAGGAAACCTAAAACCTTGGCAGTCTCAAAAATCCAGCATGGACTCCTGTTTGTATCGAGTAGATGAAAACATGACTGCTTCCACCTATAGTCTGAATAAGATCCCAGAGAGGAATTTGGAGACAGTTTTATCTCAATCAGTACAGTCTATTCCTTTGTATCTTATGCCACGGCCAAATTCAGTAGCAGGTAAGGTTTTTTTTAAAAAAACATAACCATTTTAGTGGGGTATGTTGAAATGAAAATAAATCCTGCTGTAAAAGTATCTAGAAATTTTTTTGACTAAGTTGTTTTTTTGTATGTGTTTGGGCAATATACCTGTTTATTTTTTTTGAGCCTGGGGATAGGTTTATCTTCCTCAAGTGATCGCTTAATTCTGCTTCCAAGATATACAGAAACATACATAAAATCAGAAACAGATTCTATAAAATATATCATCATTCTACTATTTTCTCACATCAGAAGTCTTTGAAAGAATTTTAGTTCGAGGTTTTAATTTTTTAGAAGTTGCACTTAAAACTTAAAATTGAAGCGTATTTCAGTATAATTTGTATTATAGAAATCATCATCCATAAATTGAGGGGGTGGCAGATAAGCAAGAATTCAGCTTCCTCATTCCATGAGTTCATTATTTTCACAGTGGCTTGGCTGTCATAGCATAGAAGAATCACCAGCTGCCTACATTGCTAAAGAATAGCTCAGACACCAATAGCAGTTACAAGGGAATGATACAGAGGTTAAATGGCTGAAATACGCAGTCATTATTCTTTTAGCAGCTACTCAGAATTGATGTCAAGGGATATTTTTAATACAGCTAAGTTGTTATTTAATAATTCAAACCAGGAGATTTTTCAGAATAGTTGGACATTCTGACATTTTCAAAATGTATTATCATCTGGGCTTTGTCCAAACTACAACATTAAAGTTTTGTTTGTCTTTCTTACTTTCCTGATGAAAGCCTGGATAGATTTATCTCACTCATGCAGGATAATAAAACACTTACTGTAATCAGGAGCTTTTATTTTCCATATACAATTATTTGTTATGCAGATGACAGTGTGATGCTTCTTGCCATTGCCATTTCTCTTTACTACATATTATTCTTTATTCTTAACTCTGGGAGATCATCAGCATCTGTCATCAGGTGTAATTATCTGGAAGATCGGTAACTGTAGAAGATATTTTTTTTTAAGATTATTTACTTTTATATAGTGGCAGCAAAATTTCTGTCCTAGATCTTTCTAAATATGTTGATCCCCAACTCCTGTGTCATATTAGAAATCTAGAATGCTATAACTCCCGAAAACTGCCACGCAAATTGAGCCTTTCCAGAAGAGAAGCATATAAATCCTTGTTTATACACAAATGGGGAAATATAGCTACCAACCTTAACAGTACATTCCAGTTTACTCCTTATCTAAGCTACAATGATATTTAAGAAAATTCTGGTTTCATTATTTAAGAAAAGCTCTGAGCACTTAGTAAAGACAGAGATAAAAGATTTGTTTCAATGAGTTGAACTGTGCAGTCTCAATGAATGTTAATTCAGGGCTGTGAGTCTCACTCATTACTTAATGTTAACGTTCATTACTCTCCCTTTTTCCTTATTTCCCCCGTTTTATTTCCTGTGTATCCCTTAGAACTTTTTTTGAGCATATTCATAAAGAATTTCTCATTTGGTTAAAATCTATTCAGCCCTTCCTCAGGCTTCCCTTCACCCCAAGCACACCCCCAAACTATGCTATCTATGTATTAGCGAAGTGGTCCCTCCCTTGTCCTATCCTGTACTTTCAGAGTAGTTCCAGAACTGAATGGACTATGGGAAGAGAGAAAGGAACTATCAAACCTTAGTTAATTTAATATTTTGCTATTAGTCTCAAAAAGCCATTGGGACTACATGTAACTAACCATCAGTCAGTAATAAGGCATGAGGCAACTACCAAATCATCTCTATCTAATACCTAGCCACCTTTCCAAGCTGAACTTAAATACCCCCTCCTTCATGAAGCTTTCCCCAATTAGCATCCCTTACTCTCTCAGCCACAAGTAATTGCTTCATCCTCTAGACTCTCGTAGTACTTTGTATGTATTCTTTCTTTGTGTTGGCTTCCCTTCAGTCTACTTTGTATTATGTACAGCTATTGTGTATATGTGTTGTTCTAACTACTAGAATATAAACTTTTTGAGATTAGAAACTGAGCATACTCCAATAGACACTCCATAATTGTTGGCTGAGTAAACTAATTAATGAATGTATTCATGAATCAACCGGTCTGTGAAATCAGCTTTAAACAAAAATAAGAATGTAGTTAGTAAATCTAATGGTAATTTTTTTTTATTCTGCCATAGGGTATATTCTTCTCATAGGAGAGATCACCCCCCCTCAAAAAAAAAAGGTGGAGGGGGTCTTCACTTTGAGAAAGAAAGATCCACTTGAGATGGTAATATAGGATAGCCACAAAACAGTTTTGGACTCTTATTATTAATATCTCAGAATCTCATTTCTTCATAATTCATAATCTGTGGTTCTCTTTAATATATGGCATATGTAATCAGCTTTTATCATTATTTGCTAACAACTGGCAATATATATTTTACAGTGATTGACCAGAAACCTTTTATTCAACTAGAAATGTAATTGTGTTGAAAAGGGAAAAAATGGAGATCTTAAGGAATTTTTATTTCTCTAAAACAAGAGTCAGCAAACCAGGGTCGCTGGGCCAAATTTGGTGCACCCTGTTTTTGCAAATAAGGTTTTACTGTAGCACAGCCATACTCATTTGTTTACTCATGGTTACCTTTGCACTACAACAACAGAATTCAGTAGTAGCAGAGACCACGTTGCCCATAAAGCCTAAATTATTTACCATCTTGCACTTTACAGAAAAGGAGTAATTCCAGCCTCCATTCTAAAATTTTATCTTGGCACCCATATTTATTTGGCCCAAGTCACCCCTCAGCTATACATCTGAGCTCATAAATGGTATTAGCTATGCATAGGAAGCAAAAGTAATATAGATTTTATGGGAAAGTTTCTATGACTAAAGGAATTGCATGGAGAATCAGAAATTTATAAAATTTCCAGGAGAGGAACATTGCTACTTAACTCTACTGATAGTATGTAACAAGGACTATAAGGATTTGAAAGAGGCAAAAAAGCTGAATTTTGCTCTTAAGTTTTGTTTTGTTTGTTCTTAAGTTTTTAAAATGTGCATTTATCTAAACTTTTTTCATCAATGTGGTACATAGACAGTGCCCCATAGTAAATTGGTCATCTGCATGAGTCTGGAGCCCTCGTTTCCACAGCTTAGGCATTTCTGTTACAGTGGTGGGTAAGTCTTCTAATGTGTTTACTCTTATTCTCTTTTTAGTTTACTGAAGAGATTATGAAATATTTTTCTCTTCTTGAGCAGAAATATCTGTAGAGATTCATTATTTCACCCATAAAAATGCTAACCTTAGGGCTTATAAAATGATATCCAGGACTCATATACTAATCAGCCAGACTCTAACACTATTGCTTTCCAGAAATTGGCATAAGACAGATGTCAGAAGCATCAGTAAGTTACCAGTTAGAAATCGTACAACTCTATTATAGAGAATAGAACCCAGGTTTCTGTACCAGATATTTTCATCATGTAAAAATATCATTTGAAATTTTAAAAAAAAATTATAAAGCAAGCAACATTTTCAGACTTCTGAATCACTGCCTGTCATGATGTGTTTCTTGCTAACTGTCATTTTACCAATTTGACTACTTATAGGCACCAACATATTGAGGTTACACTGGTAATTCAGTAAGATTTTGCATATCTATTGGAGCAGCGATAGAAGCAGATAATAGCAAATATCAAGATATGAATTTTAGGGAGAACTAAAGGAGGAATTCTTTTTTTTTTTTTTCCTTTTTGTCTTTTTTCATGACCGGCAACGGATCACAACCCTCAGTGTCACGCCCGTACCGGACTGGGACCGGCAACGGGATCGCAACCCTCGGTGCTGCGCCCGCACCTCGCTAAGCCAGTGAGCGGCCGGTCTGTATGTGGGATCTGAACCCTCGGCGGGAGCGCCACCACGCTCCCAAGCGGCACACTGTAGCAGTGCGCCACCGGGCCGGCCCCTAAAGGAGGAATTCTAATTGACATGCATTGTCATTTAGACAATGTTATTTGTAACATACTCAGCCTCAGTGTGATAAATACTGAGGAGAAGGCATCTAAGTGCAAGGGAGAGAGTGGGGTAGAGAGGAATAGAAGACATAGAAAAGGATAAGTAACAACTCACAAAGAAGACTAAAAGAAAAGAAGGGTGGACCAGGAATTTGGCACATGAGTAGGATATTTCTGCATGACTAGAACCTGGAGTATATGGAAGGAATGGTAGAAGATGACATTGAAAGGTCATACCAAGAACCTTGTGTAGGGTAATAAGTATTGGCTTTTTTATCTTGTTGATAAAATCTTTTAAGCAGGAGCATTATTATCAAATTTGCAATTTAGAAAAATATATATGTCCATCCCTATAGGATACATTGAATGAAGTAAGCCTGGAGTTAGGGAAAATAGATACAAGCTTCTGCTGTTGTTCAGAATTATAGGTAATGAATTACCTGATTGAAGGCTATGTTTGTATGAATAGAGTAACTTGAGAGGTTTTCCTCTTTTCTACCAAAAAAATAACATTTACTGATTTTTTTAAATACAGAGAGGTACAAAGAAGAAAGCAAAACGAAAAAATGAGCCTTTATCTACCAGCCTAGTGTTCCCTGATGATATATTCTAGAAATTAAAGATTCATACGTATTACATAATATATATTAATCAGATAAAATTCAAATTCAAATGAAGAATACAAAAGGAAAAGCCTCTCTCCTCTTTCCACCTAGTATATCTCTCCAAATGTTAATATTTCTTATGATTCTTTTAAAAATATATAGTATATACAATGTCTATATTATATATATAATATGTAATATATTTATAATCATATATACCTATATTTGATTATAATATATATGAGACATGTGAGGTCAAAAAATCAATAGGATTTATACAAAATAAAGGAAAGCATATGTTTCCACAAAGATGTATACAAATGATCATTGTGGCTTTATTTGTAATAGCCAAAAAACTGAACATCCCAAATGCCCATCAACAGATGAATGGATAAACAAGCTATAGTATAGCCATAGAATGGAATACTACTCAGCAATAAAAAGTAATGAACTATTGATACCGTGACAACACACATTAATCTCAAAATAATTATGCTTCATTTAAGAAGCTGGATAAAAAGAGTACATACTATACAATTCCATTTATATAAAATCTTAGAAAATGCGAACTAATCTATAGTCACAGAGAGCCTGTCTTATAATGCAACCATCCAGATGTACAGGTATCACTTAGCCCTCTTTGTATTACCCTGTGGGAACTGGGGTTCAGGGAACTGACATAAATGTTGATGTGGCTACTGCTGTTGCTCTGAGTAGTAAACCGTCTTTCGTCTCTGACTTAGAAATCTCTTAACTTCTTCCAGCATCCAGACTTGTTAGTTTACAAGTATAGTAAAATACCCCATTTTTCACAGTTCTTGGGAATGAGATACCACTATACCTATATCTACAAAATTGAAAGGAACAGCATTGGAAAGGATGTGATGCAATTGAAATTGCCATACACTGATGGTGGGAGTGTGTTAATAAATTGGTACTACCACTTTGTAAAGCTGGTTGGCAAGATCTATTAGAGGTGTATAAAGCTGTATAGATGCATGTTACTTAAAACCTAGCAACTCCACTGCTGGGTAGAATGCCCATAAAAAATAAATGCTTGTGTTTACCAGAAGACAGGTATAAGAATGTTTATATCAGTTTTATTTATAATACCTAAAATATGAGAACCACCCAAATATCGATCAACAGTGGAATTGATGGCGTCACTCATACAAGTGTTTATGGTGAATTATTTCTTTAAATATTTTTCTGGGGCCGGCCCGGTGGCGCACTGCTGCAGTGCGCCGCTTGGGAGCGCGGCGGCTCTCCCGCCGAGGGTTCGGATCCCACATACAGACCAGCAGCTCACCGGCTGAGCGAGGTGCGGGCGCAACACCGAGGGTTGCGCTCCCGTTGCCGGTCCCGGTCCGGTGCGGGCGTGACACTGAGGGTTGCGATCCATTGCCAGTCACGAAAAAAGACAAAAAGGAAAAAATATATATATATATATATTTTTCTAAAAATAAAAATATATATATATATATTTTCTAAAAATAATATATATTTTCTAAATATATATTATTTATATATATTAGAAAATATATATTTTCTAAAAATATATATATATTTTTCTAAAAATAAAAAATATATATATATATTTTCTAAAAATATATATATATATTTTTAACTCACATATAACATAAATGGAAGGAATATATATAATGAAATTTTTAAAATTATGTATTTTTTTTAGTGAAACAATTGATTATGCATATTTGTGGGGTACACAGTTGGCTATCAATACTTGTGTACAGTATTATATGTGATATATGATTTGTACAATATGTGATGATCAAATCAGGATAATTAGCATATTCATCATTACAATACATAATCATTCTTTGTGTCCATTAACCAATTACATCCTAACCTCCCCCCCTTTCCCACCTGTAGTAACCACAGGATTTGTTCTCTCTTTCTGAAAATTCAGCATATTATTGTGATTGTTGTTTCTTTCTTTCTTTCTTTTCTTTTTTTTTTCCTTTTTGTCTTTTTTCGTGACCGGCAACGGATCGCAACCCTCAGTGTCGCGCCCGTACCAGACCGGCAACGGGATCGCAACCCTCGGTGCTGCGCCCGCACCTCGCTCAGCCAGTGAGCGGCTGGTCTGTATGTGGGATCCAAACCCTCGGCGGGAGCGCCACTGCGCTCCCAAGCGGCGCACTGTAGCAGTGCGCCACCGGGCCGGCCCCTCTTTCTTTTTTAGCTCTCACTTATGAGTGAGGGCACACAGTATTTTTCCTTCTGTGCCTGGGTTATTTCACTTAACATAATTTTCTCCGAGCTCATTCATGTTGCCGGGAATGACAGAATTCCATTCTTTTTTATGGCTGAGTGGTATTCCATTGTATATATATACCACATTATCCTTATCTAGTCATTCATTGATGTACATTTAAGTTGGTTCCATGTCTTGGCTATTGTAAATAGAGCTGCAGTGAACATAGTAGTGTAGGTATCCCTTCAACATGATGATTTCCATTCCTTTGGGCATGTACCCAATAGTAGGATTGCTGGATTGTATGACAGTTCTATCTGTAGTTGGTGGAGAAACCTCTATATTGTTTTCCATAATGGCTGTACTAATTTACAGTCCCACCAACAGTGTAGAAGGGTTCCCCTTTGTCCACATCCTCGCCGGCATTTGTTATTCTGTCTTTTTGATAATAGCCAGTCTAACTGGGGTGAGATATGTCAATGTGGTTTTGATTTGCATTTCCCTAATGATTGGTGATGTTGAGCATTTTTCATGCACACGTTGGCCGTTTGTAGGTCTTCCTTTTAAAAATGTCTATTCAGTTCCTTTGCCCATGTTTAAATCAGATTATTTGTTTTTTTACTGTGAAGTTGTTTGAGTTCCTTGTATATTCTGGATATAAATCCATTGTCAGATATATAGTTTGCAAATATTTTCTCCCATTCCATAGATTGTCTTTTCACTCTATCAATTGTTTACTTTGCTGTGCAGAAGCTTTTTTGATTGATAAAATCCCATTTGTTTATTTTTTATTCTGTTGTCTGTGCTTTTGAGGTCTTATTCAGAAAGTCTTTACCCAGTCCTACATCCTGAAGTATTTCCCCTAAGTTTTCTTCTAGAAGTTTTATAGTTACAGGTCTTGTATTTAAGTCTTTAATCCATTTTGAGTTGATTTTGGTATATGGCGAGAGGGACAGGTCTAGTTTCATTCTTCTACACATGAATATCCAGTTTTCCCAGCACCATTTATTGAAGAGGCTGTGCTTTTCCCAGTTATTTTATTAACTGTATTAAAGCAGATGCCTGATTAATATAAGTATAAAAATATTGGTCAAATAGATTGAACTATATACTTTTAGAAACATAAAGACTCGAGTAATGGAAGCCTATTTAGTTAGATGTACCAGTTAAAAGCCCCATTTTCCACATATGAGGATAACACTATTTGCTGAAAACATAAAAACTTTAAACTTGAATGATAAAGTAGGTAAAGATCAATTTTGGCATAGTGCAGCATTAAGCTTGGGTTTTTCCTGAAGTAGCTTAGTTCTCTAAATATAAATTTAGGTATTCATACACCTTTAAATTAAAACTCTAAAATATGAAAAAAAAATTAAACTGTATTTTTTGTTTTCAAAATATAAATTGCTATTGCATATTTGTTTTTAAGCTTATGTGTTGGAAAGAAGTAGAAGATCCTTGTGTACTTGCGGTTGCATGGCAGGAATTATCAAAGAGTAGGCTGCCTATGGTCATCCTTGATGTCTTAAAATGAGACTGGCAATGAATTGGAGGGATGTGGAAAGCAGGAAATGTTTGCTTGCAGCAGCTGTCGTCAGTACTTTGTGTGAGAATGAGGGGTCTATCAGGGAAACATACAAACAACAGAAGTCAGTTAGAAGTATAAACTCACCGTCTACTTGTTACTGCTCGGAGCTGCACATTTTCCTAAGAAAAGGATCTTAAGAATCAGGTAAATATGAATGGGAATCTACGGGGGTTTAAATTAATCCAATCAGAAACTGTAATGCAGATTTTAAAAATAAAATTAAAAATGGGCTTTTCAGCAGTCAGAGTGTCGGCTTATATGTCAAGGGTGTAAAGACAGCAGAGTGGCTTCTTGCCCAGGCAGTAGCAAACAGAAAGTGTCATTCTAGGCTTCCTGCTCAGATCAGACAGAATGACAATTGTGCTAATATAATCTGCTTGCATTAATGGCAACTGATACAAGAAGAAACAATTCAAACTGGCTTCCAAACTGTATAATATAGAGTTGTCTCTGAAATGTTTCATACCAAATGGTGTCTGCTAGGTTTTTTTCTGCCCACTGTGGTGTATTTAAATTATTTTAACTTCAAAAAAGTATGTCAGTTAAATGCTGTATAAGTGAGTGGTCCTTAGATGTTTTAATCTGATGAAATCTCCAAAAAAAGGGGGCTTCTTTTTTCTTCTTTCCTCTTCCTCCTCTAAAAACAAATCTTTTTAATGACATATTTCATGGATTTAGTTTTTTTTTTTTTTTTTTTTTTTTTAAAAATGACCGGTAAGGGGATCTTAACCCTTGACTTGGT
>NW_007726774.1:75774-81077 GCF_000696425.1 Galeopterus variegatus
GGGATTTATTTTTTTTTTTTTTTTTTTTTTTTTAAAGATGACCGGTAAGGGGATCTTAACCCTTGACTTGGTGTTGTCAGCACCACGCTCAGCCAGTGAGCGAACCGGCCATCCCTATGTGGGATCTGAACCCGGGGCCTTGGTGTTATCAGCACCGCACTCTACCGAGTGAACCACGGGCCGGCCCCCATGGATTTAGTTTTTAAAACTTTTTCTTTTTACATAAAATTTTTTAATGTAGATTTAAATATAGTATAATTTAATCTGATAGAATTATCTCAAATTTTTTCAAGTACAATTTCACAGTAAAAGTGGCACTACACGGTGGGAGAATATAGGGTATTTTTTAAAGTTTGTGGAAAAATTGAATTAAAAGATAGTGTTAACCTTCCATGAACTTTTTGAAGACTCTTTTATGTGTCCCTGTTTGGCTGTTATTGGGATTTGTATGCACTGATGATGTTCTCAGCATTGTTGTTGTTGCCACCTTCTTCAAAATAACCCAACAAGGCAAAAGTTAATTTGTTATTTGCTTACTATTTAAATGTTGCTGAAAACAAAGTGTAGGTAAAATACAATCATTTAGTCATTAGACAAGTATTGATTAAGCATATACTATATGCCAGGCACTGTTCAAAGCTCTCAAGTATCATCAGTAAACAAAACAAAGATTCCTACCCTTGTTGAGCTTACATTCTAGTTAGGGAAAGTAAAATAAACATAATAAATAAGTAATTTATATAGTATGATAGAAGGTGATATGTGCTATGGGAAAAAGTAAAGAGGAATCAGCAGTATCTCATGGAAGATAACACAGGCACTGTTGAAGCCAAGCATATTATTGTAGTGAAGTCTGTTAAGCGTTAAAAAAGGAAAGCAATGAAGAGGATGAGGGTAAAACCAAGCAGATTGCTAAATCTATGTAGGACTGATCTGAAATTTAGTTCTACACTGAAGCATTATGTGCAGGACACTCTGATTTATTCTGAAGGGATAGGTTGATCAAAGATGAATCAAACATTGCATCCTGCCCTCAAGAAGCTACTACAATCAGTGAGGGAAGATAGACATGTAAACAACTAGCTGAATAACACAAGATCCAAATAGCAATATATGTATGTATTAGTCCATTTCTGTTTCTTGTAACAAAATATCTGGAACTGGGTGATTTATTAGAAAATGAAATTTATTGCTTACAGTTTCAGAGGCTGGGAAGTCCAAAGTCCAGGGAACACATCTGGTGAGGGTCTTCTTTGGTGGTGGCTTTATAGCAGTGCAAGTGTCTCACATGGCCAAAAATGGGGAGCAGACAGAGAGAGAGAGGCTCTCACATGCTCTCCTCTTAAAGCCCTCAGAACCATGCACCTGACCACCATCATTAATCCATTCATTGTGGCATGGTCCTGCAATCTAATCACTTCTTCAAGGCCCAGCCTTTCAATTACCATAATAGTATTTCTCACCATCTTAACACTGTCAAAATGGAAGTCAAGTTTTGTGGGGACAGTCAATCCAAGGCAATGTATGTGATTGCTGAGAGGGCAGAGTAATTAATTCTGACTGTGAGATTATAATCAGGAAGACAGAGAAAGCATAGCCTAAACAAATGTTTTGACAAAGGGAGAGGTAAGTGTGACAGTATGACAAACATGTTTTATTAGAAAATGACTTGCAAAAGGAAAATATTCAAGTGACCATGAGGAAGAATACAGCTAGATACAATTAGTGGAACAGAGGGTAATAGCTAACAGAATTTTGAGTGTCCTGACTGATCTTTCCAGTATTTGTCTCATAGGCCTTTAAATAATGTATTTGAACAGGCAGGAATTTTGAAAATCATGAAGCAGAGAGAACCTGAAAATAGGACTAAAGAGAATAATTATTTTATAAGAAGGAAAGAAAATGATTTTGGGTTAGTCAGTAAAGATAATGGTGATAGATTAAGAGAGCAACAAAAAAGAAGATGTTAATTGCTAAAACCAGAAAAAGAATGAATGTTTTAGTAGATTCAGATAACCCCAACCATAATTTTATTGTAGTCTCACTAAAGTCTCACTTCCCCATTGACTGATTGCCAATCCGTCTAAGTCCTGAATCAGGGCTTCAGAGCTACTTTTCCTTAGTTCCGTGAGTATCTGGATTTGTGCAGGAATGAACTATTCATTCAATTCATTGATGGTGATATTTGTCTCTTCTAGTGTCATCTGGTTGAAATTGAGAAATGCACTCATTCCAAAATATATTTATTGGGGCCGGCCCGGTGGCGCACTGCGCTAGTGCGCTGCTTGGGAAGCACGGAGGCGCTCCCGCCGAGGGTTCGGATCCCACATACAGACCGGTTCCCACTCACTGGCTGAGCGAGGCGCGGGGGCAACACTGAGGGTTGCGATCCCGTTGCCGGTCCCGGTCCGGTACGGGGGCGACACTGAGGGTTGCGATCCGTTGCCGGACACAGAAAAAAGACAAATATATATATATATATATATATGTGTGTGTGTGTGTGTGTGTGTGTATTTACTACACTTCTTGGTTGTGTGAAATAAGTCAAAATGATAGAACAATTGATGTTCACTTTCCTAGGAATTCCTATGGTAAAGATTAGTAATCACTTTCATTAAGTCGACATTAAATGTTTATATTTTACAAAAATTGCCAACAGCTCTTACTATAAAGAGGTTGGACATGTGAAACTAAACCTGTGGCTAAAAGTACTTGCCAGGAGAATTTTTTTTAATATAAAATAATAAAAGTGAATTATGTAAACTGTTACGTAATTGAAACCTGTACTTAGAAGTATATATCTCCCTTAGTTTAATCATTAAAAGATTAATAGGCGAGTATAATTTTTTTTAAAGAGCTGTTGGAGTCTAGGCTTTTTTTTTTTTTCCTTTTTGTCTTTTTTTGTGACCAGTAACGGGATCGCAACCCTCAGTGTCGCGCCCGTACCGCGACCAGCAACAGGATCGCAACCCTCGGTGTCGCACCCACACCGCGCTCAGCCAGTGAGGGGACCGGTCTCTATATGGGATCCGAACCCTCGGCGGGAGCGCCATCGCGCTCCCAAGCGCCGCACTCTACCAAGTGCGCCACCGGGCCGGCCCCATAGGCTTTTATTTTTTAATACAACTTTTTGCTTCACTCCATTTTGTATATTTCTGTGTCATTTCTGCCCACTATTAATGAAAGATACATTCTCTTTTAATTAAAACATCAAACCATTTCAGTGTGTTGGCAAATAGAACCATTTTAGTAAAAGAACCCTGCTAGAACCTTGTTTTAAAATTACATACTATACCATTAATGTTGCCACAAGGGTAATCAAAAATATATATCACTTGCCCAGCTGTTAAGATTTCATTTGAACTTTGTCTTAATGTGAATAGAAGATTTTCATTATCATTCATCTTCTTTTCAAATAACTCTTCAGTTTTTCAGCTTAAAAAGTGCCTTCTAAGTATTTTATTTTCTTAAGAAAAAATAACACATTTGGGGCTTTTGGTTTTTTCTTTTGTTTCTTACTATGAAAAATATTTCAAGTGCATAGAGCAGTGATTTATCAGTATATGACATACTGGGTACCTTTAGCATTATCAAGGCCTATGTTACTGCTCTTTGAAGCCATTAAAAAAAAAAAAAAAAAGGAGTTAAGGGAGAGTGACAAAGATGAATAGGGGATGAAAAATAAGCCTTTTAGAAAAAAATTAAATCTGTTTGGCTTTAAAAGGATGAGGAAGGATGCACTCACTGGACTGAGAGTCAAGATACCTGGCTTCAAGGCCTGCTGTACCACCAATGAGTGATTCACTATAAGTCACTCCATGGTTTCCATCCTAGTCTTTCTTGTGAAGCCCAGCACTGGCAGTTCATTCCATAACAGGAGCTAAATACAATTTGCAGTTTTCCAAAGAAAGGTAGGACTAGCCTCATCTTACCTCCTTTGAGATACCAGTACCAGATAGCTAGTGCCTTGTCCTCAGGTCTGAGTCTGGTCTCCACAAAACCCTTCTTGGAGCTCAGAGATATGAGCACCAGCTGAGCAGGATCTCCTTTACAGAGATCTGAGTTCCAGCTTTGTGGGGCCTTTCCTCCAAGCCTGTATGGTTTAACAAATCCTTCCTCCAGCAGCCTTCCTATAGAGCCTAACAGGGAGCCAGTTGAGAAAATTGAAATATGGGTTTCGGAGTCCCAGCCCCAGCATCACACAACAGTGTATAGATTAGTAGGTTTTGGGCTGGAGACAATAGCTTAACAAAGTCCATCTTTTTGGCTATTCAGCATCCATACTCATTTTTATATATGTATTTGAACTTCAAAACTATACATTTGAACATCCAAACATTTGTGCGTGTGTGTGTTAGAAGCACTTTAGGTAGCACATCAGCAAAAAGAGTTGAAGACATGTGAAGTTGAATAGGAGGTATGTGAATGTCATGGAAATTGAAAGCAGTAGTGGATTGAATGAAGACTGTGAAAATCTTTGAGGTCTTTCCAAATCTGAGATTTTTGATTCTTTGAATCTGGGTTTTATTATTATTATTTTAATTTTAACTTATCAGTATACAATGTAGTTGATTTTTGTGTCCCTTTACCAATTCCTTTTTCCTCCTTCCCTCTCCCCCTCCTCCTCCATCAACGTCGTATCTGTTCACTTGTTGTTCACTCTTAACAAGTTCAAGGAGTTGTTGTGATTATTGTGTCTTCTTCCCACCCCACCCCACCCCTATTTATTTATTTGAATATTTCTTAACAAGTTCAAGGAGTTGTTGTGATTATTGTGTCTTCTTCCCACCCCACCCCACCCCTGTTTATTTATTTGAATATTTATTTATTTATTTATTTATGTTTAGGTCCCACAAATAAATGAGAACATACAGTATTAAAATATTTTTAACAAAACAAACTCTATTTTAACCTAACAAGATGTATCTTTCCTATAAATAATGACATGTTTACCTCCCCAAAATGAGCTTAGTTCCAGCAATCATTTTAGCTATATTTGAATACTATGACACTGTCCATCTCTGGCTATGTTAATTATTCCTTAAACTCTGGCACAGTCCCATGTGAACAGTCCATTATCTAAAAACTAAATTGTAAAGTTAACTTCCAACAAAACTTGTGTAAAACAAGGAAAAAGAGGCAAGAAGAGAAGAGATTAGTATATATGTATGCATATGTACATATACACGTACAATAACAAGAGCAAGGAAAGATATATGCATAAATGCTGTAGTCTTCATTTTGTAACTAAGAGGTTTAGGCTGATTTTTTTTTTTTTTTTTTTTTTTTTTTTTTTTCTTTGG
>NW_007726774.1:81382-89669 GCF_000696425.1 Galeopterus variegatus
GCGGGAGCGCAGCCATGCTTCCCAAACGGCGCACTAGCGCAGTGCGCCACCGGGCCGGCCCCTAGGCTGATATTTTTAACTTTCTTCATCTACTACCTATCCCATATTACCTTTGCCTTCAGCCAGGGCAACATCTATTGAGGTTCTTTACCTGGTAAAGTGTCCAAAATCTTTACTCTTGAAGGGTTTGAATCTCCAGTGGTCCTCCCTTTTTTTTTGTTAGCTACACACATATTGATAAAGAATCAAACAAAAGAGAATAGACTTTGGTTAAAGCAGGAGGCATTGGATTAAACTTAAGAAAAAACTAATTCACTGAACCAGATTAGAATACCAGTGGGGATGGTTTTAGAGTCGTTGTCCCTAGTGTTTTAAGCACTACAGATTAGATAGTTTTCTGGATAGTTTTAATTTCAGAATGTGAAGATCAAGATTATAATTTATTCCTTTGGTACTCTTTCCATTTCTCTGGTGTATAACATGGCATTCGACTTCTCTATCTTGGTTTAAGTTCCCGAGACTAGCTTTCAAAGACTTATTTCCTTAGAGAAACTATATCTCCAATTTGGATAAATTCCTTTGGCTGAGTTTCCAATAGACCCAGATAGCTAAGATAGGAAATATAAAACAAATACATTGCCAAACACACTTTAATCAGCTCTTCTCATAGTTGAGTACAGAGAACATTATAGAATGTAAAACTATGTATATATTAATAGTAATGACCTATGAATTTTCAGCCTACCAAAAAATCTTTTAAAAAGAGCTTTTGCCTCAAATTATCTTTCTAGTTTGGGGGCCGGCCCAGTGGCGCACTGGATAGTGCGCCGCTTGGGAAGCGCGGCGGCGCTCCCGCCCGAGGGTTCGGATCCCACATACAGACCGGTTCCCGCTCACTGGCTGAGCGAGGCGCGGGAGCAACGCCGAGGGTTGCGATCCCGTTGCCGGTCCCCGGTCCGGTACGGGGGCAACACTGAGGGTTGCGATCCGATGCCGGACACGGAAAAAAAGACAAAAGACAAAAAATAAAAAAAATTATCTTTCTAGTTTAAGAAGGAAAAGTAGGATAATTCAACATTATAGCTATACAGAGATCAAATAAAAACAGAGATCTAGGATAGACAGGACACATCCTGGTATTCTTTTATTTTATTTTACTTCTCAAAATACATTGTACTTGATTTTCATGCCCTTTTACCCATTCCTCTCCACCCCTTCCCATCCCCCCCACATCATATCTGTGCAGTTGACTTAAATAATTCAAGAATTTTTGTGTTTATTCTGTCTTCTTCTTCCCTCCACCCTTTATTTGTTTGTGTGTTTATTAATTTTTAACTCCCACAAATAAGTGAGAACAAGTGCTATTTCTCTTTCTGTGCCTGTTTCACTTAATATAATTTTCTCTAAGTCCATCCATGTTGTTGCAAATGATAGTATTTCATTCTTTTTTATAGCAGAGTAGTATTCCATTGTGTAGATGTACCACAGTTTCCTTATCCACTCCTCTGATAATGGACATCTGGGCTGATTCCAGCTCTTGGCTATTGTATATAGAGCTGCAATAAACATTGGAGTACAGGTCTCCTTTCATCGTGATGACTTCCATTCCTGGGTATATTCCCAACAGTGGAATCGCTGGGTCATATGGTAGATCTATCCGTAATTGTTTGAGGAACCTCCATATCATTTTCCATAAAGGCTGCACCATTTTGCAGCCCCACCAAAAGTGTATGAGAGTTCCTTTTTCTCTGCAACCTCTCCAGCATTTATCGTTCTCAGGCTTTTGGATGTTAGCTTTCCTAAGTGGAATGAGATGGTATCTCAGTGTGGTTTTGATTTGCATTTCCCAGATGTTGAGTGATATTGAACACTTTTTCATGTGTCTGTTGGCCATTCGTGTATCTTCCTTTGAGAAATGTCTGTTCAGTTCCTTTGCCCATTTTTAAATTGGGTTATTTTTGTTGTTGTTGTAAAGTTGTTTGAGTTCCTTGTATATTCTAGATATTAATCCTTTGTCAGATGTACATTTTGCAAATATTTTCTCCCACTCTGTTGAAAGATATGGGTCTAGTTTCATTCTCCTACATATGATTATCCAGTTTTCCCAGCACCATTTGTTGAAAAGGCAATTGAAAGATATGGGTCTAGTTTCATTCTCCTACATATGATTATCCAGTTTTCCCAGCACCATTTGTTGAAAAGGCAATTTCTTCCCCAGTATGTAGACTTGGTGTCTTTGTCAAAGATCAGATGGCTGTAGGCATATGGGTTAATTTCTGGGTTCTCAGTTATGTTCCATTGATCCGAGTGTCTGTTTTTATGCCAGTACCATGCTGTTTTGGTTATTATAGCTCTGTAATATAGTTTAAAGTCAGTAGTCAGGTAGTTTTATGCCTCCAGCTTTATTTTTTTTGCTCAGGATTGCTTTGGCTATGCATGATCTTTTGTTGTTCCATATAAATGTCTGGATAGCTTTTTCCATCTCAGAGAAAAATGTCATTGGAATTTTGAGGGGGGTTGCAGTGAATTTGTAGATCACTTTGGGTAATGTGGACATTTTCACAATGTTAATTCTTCCAATCCAAGAGCATGGGATGTCTTTCCATCTTCTTGAACACATCCTGGTATTCTTCATGATAACTGGCCCAAAGTGTCAATGGAACCACTGGACATTTCAGGTTTGTATTATAAAAGTTTATTCTAAAACCATCTCCCCAAGTGAACAGATAACGATATTGATGGGGGGGAAGGGAGGGGAGAAAAGGAGGAATTGGTAAAGGGACACGAAAATCAACTACATTGTATATTGATAAATTAAAATAAAAAATAAAAGTATCTTTTGAAGCTTTTTAATTGAAGTAACATAACATGTGCCAATCGTTATATTTCACAGAATGGTACTTTAATTTCTCTGTAAATCAAATCTGAGTTGTTTACTTTTTATTATAGTCACTCTTTTTAATATTTTTTTTTAATTGTAGCATAATTGATTATACATATCTGTGGGGTACAAAGTTGACTATCATTACTTGTGTACAGTATGTGATGGTCAAATCAAGATAGTATATTCATCATTACAATACATAATCATTTTTTGTGTCTGTTAACCAATTTATATTCACTCTTGGCATTGGCTTAGTCTACCTTTTTTGACAAAATAAAGCCAGTGTCATCTCCCAGGTTATAGAGCAGGAAAGAATTTTCCTTTGCCTTTTAGATACAAAACAAAACAAAATCAGCTAGCTTTTTCTTGAAACCATTCTTGTCAGAGCTACCTATGAAATAGTCCTTGGTTCCCTTTCAACAGGTTAATTTAATAAGCATTTTAAGAACTTATTTTATACCAGACATAGTGCAGTTACTGAGCACAGAATGTAAGTGAGACATGGTACTTGCAGACATGGAGCTCAAACTACTACAACCTAAGCAAATGCTATAATGCAGAAAGATCAACAGGTGTATCATTCTGCTATTGGTACAATAATGCTGTATAGCAAACTAGTACAGAAATATAACAACTTAAAACAATGTATTTTTACTCATGCATCTCAGGTTGGCTAGGAATTGATTGATCTAGGCTGAGTTTGGTTAGGCTTGGCTCCAAGCTGGAGACTGGCTCCAAGCTGGAGACTGGCTGCAGATCTGCCTCATTTCTATCATTCTCCTTGGACCCGTGGGTTGGCTGGACATAATTTCTCATAGTGATGACAGAAGCAAAAAAAAAAAAAAGACAAGCCCAATTACATGAACAATTTTAAACCCTTCCTTGTATCCTATCTACTAATATACCACTGGTCAAAGCAAGTCAAATGGCCAAACAGAAAGTCAAGAGCAAGAAAATATACTTCAACTCTAATGGGAATAACTGCAAAGACAGATCACAAAAAAGCATGGATACAGGGAGGGATGAAGAATTGGCGTCAGTGATTCAGTTTGTCACAGAAATGTTTTGGAGAGCAGGAGGTTCAGAGGTATTTACTTACTTCCCCTCCACCTTCTTTATTGGACCATTATGACTAAGTGAAAGGCCTGACTCATCAGAGGGCATTTCACCTTGTCTTTGCAAGGAGAAACTGAACTATCATTGTATCTTGGATATTGAGGACATGGGTTTGAAAACTTCGTTGTACCATTAAAGTTCTTTATTTTAAGAATTTCGGGGAGATGCTGTAAAGTTAGATTTCCCAACTTTTTGTAGTGAGGAGCTAGCTACTTTTATATAGTGTATATATTGAAGGTGAGCTGTTAATAGTTCGTGTGGTTTGTTGGAGAGGAACAGGGAAAAGAGAAGTCATTACCTTCCCCAGTTGCCAACATCTCCCCCAAATATATTTACCATACCCTAACTGTCACAATATCAGGAGTTCATACTCTGGGAAGAGTCTGTTGCAATGGTTTCTAGATTTTGTGCAGCCCTTGTGCATTAGCAGCAAAGGAAGTTTTTTGGTGGAGACTTCTGCTTAGAATCAGTTATCAATCTTCTTAATCAACTGACTTGTCTCAGTGGGCCTACTGGTGGGACCTCCATTTGGGATTAATGACCATTTTAAGAGGTGCTGTGGAATGCATATAGATCGGTATCTATACTTTTAAGAAAACAGGGATATCCTAATGCAAAGGATTCATATAATGACAATTTTTTTGTAGCTATTTAATAGCGTTAAGGGAATATTTGTGCTCAGAATGTCCAGGAAGAGAAGTGAGATGGGAGAGGCTGAAAATTACCCATAGGAATTTTTGGCAAGGAAATAGGGATCTTCCACAGCATCTCTCTAGTCAAGAAGCCCATGAATGTCTTTTAAAGGAATAGATAGAACTTCTTCATTGCTATACATTACTTTCTGATTTTCTTGTTTCCCTTTAAAATAAAAGACACCATTCAAGAAAAGCATGTTGCATACTACCCGGGCACATTATGAGTGTTTAATACATGAATGTTTGTTTCCCTTAGTTCCCTTCTTTTTGGCTTATTAATCAACTTTTGAAAAAAATTCTTCTTTTTGGTATAAACAGGAGTAGTATCTATGCCATCAAAAGAAAGAGTGGATAGGAGGTAGGGAAATAGAACCATATTACTAATAACAGAGCTGTGCAAAGATCAAATATGATGTCTCAGATCACGCATCCCTGCCACTGGACATGTTCAAGCATAAGGAATACAACTACCTTGAAAGAGAGAACAGAGTTGAGCATTACACAGGGGTTGGATGGGACATTTAAGACCCCTTTCATTCCTGTAATCCTTATTAAATATTCCCTTGAATGCTAAGTGCTACATTTTTAGTAAAATATTTGCTCTCTCATCTTTCTTCTTTCCTATAGACTAATTAGAAACCATGGTAAAGAGATTGTTTTGATACAGTGCTGACATTTTTTACTAACAATTTTGGTATGTTTGTTGAATTAATAAATGAACAAACTAATAAATGAATGAAAATCACTACTCAAGGTCAATCACAATAAAGAATTCATTTATGAGGTTGGGGATGTAAGTTTACTTACTGACATCATGCTTGTTTCCTTATGCTGAGAGGATTCTGGGCTGTCTCCTCTTCCTCTTTTGCTTCTTAGTTTTTATGAAAGAGTTCATTTATAATCAGCTGTTAGGTAAAGTAGTACATATTATCTGTGGCAAAATTGGATTATAAAGTCTTCAAGGCAAATGACCATGTAATCTGTAAATCTCAACACTTGGTACAATTTCTTGCATACATACGTACTTCTCAGATATTTGGTGGCAAAATAGTTGAGGCCCAGCAACCATAAAAAGATAATCTTAGAATTTTTTTTCCTCTTGCCTACTTAACCCAGTCATTAGTAATAAGCAGAGTATTCTTATAATTTGAAGCATTCATGTAAAATGAATTTTTAATTTCACACTTAATTTTCAGTAGAAACCCATTTACTGTTTCTATTGGTAAACTTCCCTTTGTTCTCACTGCAGCCTTCATGATTCAAACATTGAGAAGCAAAATGTCATTTTAAGCTGTTGGGCTGGCAGTTTGTTTTTCATTTTAAATCCCAAATAATCTTTAGCGTTAACTATCATTTTCTGAGTGTCTGAGTTTATGAGGTTTTATGTTTATTTGCTTAGTTTGCTTGTTTCTCTGTTTATCTATTTGAATAGAAAATATTACATTTCTCTGTTTAGTGCTGTAGAACCTCTTAGCAAGTACAGATTTATGATGTCCTAAAGTAGCTAGTGAAATAATGGTTGAATTTTTTAAGAAACCACACATTTGGTTTTCTAAAAGCTTAAAATAAGATTATTATATAGATATAGATATATCTGTTTTTCCACGAACTTTTTGAAGTACCCTCATACATACATATTTTATGCTAAAACAAGCCCTGATTCCAAAGTTTGAGAGAGAAAGACTAACCGAAAGGCTTTCTGAACTTACATATTCTAACTAAATTCTTTTGTCTTGTCAGCCACAAGTTCTGCCCACTTGGAGGACCTTGCTTACCTGGATGAGCAGAGACATACACCTTTGAGAACTTCTCTTCGAATGCCAAGGCAGAGTATGGGTGGTGCTCGCACGCAGCAGGATTTAAGAGGTTAGAACCACAGGGTGGGGGGAGGGGTTAAGGATGCCTGAGAACAAATGGAAATGGGCAAAAGCCAAGAAGTCCCTTTGTTTCCTATTTCCAAACTAATTGAAGCCTCCCTTAAGAAGTGAGGTGATCTATTTTGGCATGTAACCACTTCATTTCTGCTGATTCTAGAGCACTAAGAAAAACACAAGTACATTGTACTCATAGAAAGGCATTGTAATTACTTGCACCTTTCTCTTGGTCCTGAGGGTCTCAGGAAGCAGGACTACACAGTAGCCTCTGCCAGGAGTCCCTCAGGGAGCAGGGCCACACGCAACCCTGCCAAGAGAGTGCAGGAAGGTGAGCTGCTCAAAGCACACCTTGAGCTAGGGGCTGCCACCTGGGGAGGTGGTCAACCACAGAACAGACACAACGTTCTGGAGCTTAGCACACGCACTAAGCAAATTTATTGGGAAAAAGCAGGTATTATATATGTTTCAGCCAGCTGCAAACCCCTCCCATCACCTCCCCATCTCCTAGGTAACTCAATAGGAAGTTTGTGGTTTGTGGTTAAGCTTTGCAAAATCTTGCTGACACAGTGTATTCACATCCTGCTGAGGCAGACAAAATACAGGAGAGCAAGAGTGCCTCCATCTTTAACAGATGTTCTCCTTCATTTTCCTTCAATTACTAACAGTTGGCAGCATTGATTCCTTGAAATTCTGAACAAAAGTAAAGGGCTAGTGGTGATAGGGGAGGTAAGCTTTTTAAGATCCTGGGTTTCAGAAGTGACTATTGACCACCTTCACCTCTAGCAAAATTGCAGGTGAACTTTACACTGATAAGCATGTATTTTACCAGAGAATTTCTTTTATTTTCATTCTAGTGGTCATTTCTAGTAACATGCACTACTTTTCATTATTTTGGAGTTTCAGACAGTGCCTCTAATCCTGTCCTGGCAACACCTAAACAATTTATGCTTTCCCCACTCAGGCACCTGTTCCTTTACCTTCTTTGTGGCATGCTACATACTTCTGCAAGCTTGAACCTGATCTCTGTGTGTGTGTGTGTGTGTGTGTGTGTGTGTGTGGTATTTTTTTATTTATTTATTGTTCTTTGTGGTTTAATTTTTTTTCTTTTAAGCTAAAAGTTATGAATAATGAGATGAACAAAACAAATCTGTCATTTCTGACAAATGCATACATGTATGCAACCCAAACCCGTATCAAGATGGAGATCTTTGTCATCACCCCAGAAAGTACCCAGTAAATCCCTACTCCCACTACCCCACCCAGAGACAACTTGTCATTATTCTGATTTTTCTCCCCTGTAGATTAGTTCTGTCTATTCTAGAACTTCATATTTATAAAACCATACTGTATACACTTTTTTCTCCCATTCCTCCATATTTTTGTAGTTTGTATTTTTATTGCTAAGTCTTATTCAATTGTGTAAATATACTACAGTTTGTAGTATCCTATTGATACTGGCTGGGCTGTTTCCAGGTTTTGCGTATTATGAATAAAGTGGAATATTTTTGTCTTTTTGAGTCTTTTTTTTTTTTTTTTTTTTTTGTCTTTTTGTCTTTTTCCGTGTCCGGCAACGGATCACAACCCTCAGTGTCGCGCCCGTACCGGACCGGGGACCGGCAACAGGATTGCAACCCTCGGTGTTGCTCCTGCGCCTCGCTCAGCCGGTGAGCGGGAACCAGTCTGTATGTGGGATCCGAACCCTTGGGCGGGAGCGCCGC
>NW_007726774.1:89679-95420 GCF_000696425.1 Galeopterus variegatus
CTCGGGCGGGAGCGCCACCGTGCTTCCCAAGCGGCGCACTTATCCAGTGTGCCACCGGGCCTGCCCGTCTTTTTGAGTCTTTTTGAGGGCAGTGTCTCCCCAGGAGTGGAATTGTTGAGTCATTGGGTTTGTATATGTTTGATTTCATAAGAAACTGTCAGATCATTTTCCAAAGTAGTTGTATCATTTAGTATCCCCACCAAAGATGCATGAGTTCTCGTTGTTGTACAGTTTTGCCAGTATTTGATGTTAGCAGTCTTAAATTTTTGCCATTCTGGTGTGTGTGTGTGGTGGTATCTCATTGTGGTTTTAATTTGCATTTTCATGGTAACTAATAGAGGTAGACAGTTTTGCATGTGCTTTTTGGCCATTCATTTATCTTCTGTGGTAATGTATCTGTTCACATACTTTGCTTGTTTTTTAAAAATTTGTTTTTGTCTTTTTATTATTGAGTTGTAGAAATTCTTTACATGTCCTGGATACCAGTCTTCTGCCAGATAAATGTTTTTCAAAAATTTTATCCCAGTGTGCAGCTGGTCTATTTACTTTCTTGATGATATAATGAGGAGAGAACCTGATCTTTTTAAAGAATTTTATTTTGTTATAATGATGGTTTAGTTGAACAGCTTGTTGTTTGTATCTCTGTTTGTGCCTCTTGTTTGCTCAAAATGAACCAAACTATCTCTGATAGCCTTAACAGATAATCTGCTTTCTCTAGTGTCTAGCAATGCATAGCTCTCCTACATCAAGTACATTTTTTATTTTATCTGATAGGTTCTTTTCATCTTACCTTTGCTCTCCTCTTCCCCCCTTTTCCTGTGCCCTACCTTAAGCACTGTAGAGCCAAGTGCGTAACTCCCACAGGAAGGAATTTATACGTGCCTGTTCTTTTCATCTTACCTTTGCTCTCCTCTTCCCCCCTTTTCCTGTGCCCTACCTTAAGCACTATAGAGCCAAGTGCGTAACTCCCACAGGAAGGAATTTATACGTGCCTGATGTCCTTTCTGGAAGTCATTATGCTGACAGTTTTTCCATGATGGCTAAGCAAATAGGAGCATAAAATAATTGATTGTATCTACAATTACCATACTTCTTATCAACAATAGTTAGTGGATAGCTTCAGTCATAGTTTTAGTTCCCAATCTTTTGTTCATTCTGCTTGCCATTCTTCAGTTTGCCATATACCAGTTGTTTGGTATGTGCAACTGTGTATTTCTAGTCCAAAAAAATGAAATTATGTCAAGCACTACTTTTTAGATTGATTATATCCAAAGTCAGAATAAATTTAATCAAAGGACCAAATAATTGATTTGTGCCAAGACTAGAATGCACAGCTATAATAAAGAAGATTGGACAGAACTCATGATCTGTATGGACCTTCAAGATTTAATTGGAAATCTTCCACACTGACATCACCTTGCATCTCTTTACTGGAAAACATATTGACATTGTTGATCATTGAATCAACATTGATTCTGCTTTGCAAATCATTGAATCATTTCAGCTGTATAATTTTGGGGAGTCCTTCATGTTGAGTTCTGTTGATGAGTGATAGCAGATATCCACTTCTGGTATCTAAAAATTTAGTAAGGTCTTTGACAGATATGTTCTAGTGAGCATGATGTTTATACCCAGATATCAGTCGTGTCTATAATACAATGAAAATCATTTCCATTGCATTAAGCTTCAGCTTAAACAGTCAGTAAAAGAATAAAACTACATCCAAAGATTTTTCTAAAGCTTACTTAAATCTTTAGGAAGCTGTCTGCCTGAATAATGTATTTCTAACAGGATTAATTTCATATTCCTTGTATATGGTGTCTCAAATTATCGTTACATTAATACTTAAAGCTGAAGTTTGTCCCAGTGATGAAAGTGCTTTGATATTAGTATTTCTTGAAGTTGTCTTTATTTTTCAATAGCTTTCATTTAGCAGTCTTAATGGTTACAACACATCATATAGGTAGGTGCATTGATCCATAAGAGACAGGATGTTTACTTAGCAGTATTCTGACCTTCTAAAAATTAACGTACTTTAATTCAGAACTTAGAGACCCTAGGGCCGAGCCCGTGTTGCATTGATCCATAAGAGACAGGATGTTTACTTAGCAGTATTCTGACCTTCTAAAAATTAACATACTTTAATTCAGAACTTAGAGACCCTAGGGCCGAGCCCGTGGCGCACTTGGGAGAGTGCGGTGCTGGGAGCACAGCAGCGCTCCCGCCGCGGGTTCGGATCCTATATGGGGATGGTCGGTGCGCTCACTGGCTGAGCGCGGTGCGGCTGGTCAAAAAGGAAAAAAAAAAAAAAAAAAAAAAAAGAACTTAGAGACCCTAGACAATAATCTTGCCCCCAAAAGTAACATGTTATCTTGATTATGGTTTACAAATAAATTGTGGCTTATGATATGACTGAAAACACATTAACCAGAAAAGAAAGCAAACTTGGACAGAGACTTCTCTCATGTTTCTGTAGACCCGCTTGGCAAGCCTTTATAATTGTGATTACTATGTCCAAAACATTGCACTTTATTTTAGAAAAAAAAAGATCAGATTGTTTTTCTGGCATAATTTTTAAAAACATGTCATATTATGGTTTCTAATTTTATTTAAAGGAACATACAAGTTGCAGTCATAGTTCAGTTTTACATCTTTTTCTGTTGATAATGACTGAAGTAAAACTAGAAAAATAATAAAGTAATTGAAAACCTTTTTTAGTATGCATTAAGGTATATTTTTCCACATTAAAATAGGCATTTACCTTTCTACATTTTAAAGAATTACTCAAACAAGTTCAACGAAATAGTTTTTAAATCACAGTTCTGGTTTTAAATGATCCTCGGTCTTTAGGGGTGGTAGTTAATGGTTTTGTACATTGTAGTGTATCCAGGGTACTAAGTTTACTCACTAAATGATTCCAAGTATAGAGACTACCTGAAATAATATCCCCTGAATATTTCTAAAGAGCATTTGAGGTGGCAAGCATTTAATGAGAGCTTCATATAGGCAGAAGCTTGCACTAGTCTGTTCAGAGTAGTACTTCTCAAACTTTTTGGTCCCAGGACCCCTTTATACTCTTAAAAAATTATCAAAGACCCAAAAAAGCTTTTATTTATATGGGTTAAATTGACACTTACCATATTAGAAATTAAAACTAATATTTTAATTTTCAATTTTAAATATTAATATTTAAAATTTTTATATTAGTTTTTAATTGTTAAAAATAACAGGTTTTTAAAAATAAGTAGAGATTGTAAAAAAATATTCATTTATTCATTTTTTATAAATAATACTAGATCCATTACCTGTTAACATTATGGAAAATTCCACTATACACTTGTGAGAGAATGAGAGTGAAAAAGCCAAATAACCTCTTAGTAGTATTATAAAAATAGTTTTGACTTTGTGGACCCCCTGAACATGTCTTGAGAATCCCCAGAGGTCCCCAGACTACACTTTTAAAACCACTGGTTTAGAGGGTACCATTGTAATTGAAGGTCAGTTTTATTCCTTGAGGACCATACAGTCAAATGCAAAAAAGTGTAGTTTGAGAGCTGGTTAAAAGTTGTTCAGTAACATGATGTAAAAGTACAGACATAATTCATTTGACAAATTGCCATAATAGTAACTGCAGTTGTTTGATCATAAGTTTGATCATAATGGTAATTTTTTGACTGCTGAAGCAGAAGTTGTTGGGATAACATCTGAGCTAGACTTGGATCTTCAAGTGAAGTTTTAACATTAACATTTGCTTCATTAGTAAAAAGTCCTTTTTTTGACTTTTCAAGACAGCTGTTTTGAACAACTGTTCTACCAAAACTGATGTTTCCAGAAACCTAGCCCAACAATGGGGAGAAGGTCACATAAGTACACTGTCCAGGATCCCATTGCAGCAAATTAGTAGATTCCTAGCTGTCAACCATCCAAGAGCTTGAGCTCTAATGACAGAATAGATATAGAAGTTTGTTTACTAGTGCAGAGTTTATAGCTGGCTAACCTACCACAAGTGCCTTTTCTAGTCCCAAAATCTAATGTCTTGGATGGATACTAACTTGAATTGATTTAACCTTATTAAAGTTTTTAATTCAAAGTTTTAAACTTATTTGAGGGTTCATATTTTTTAATTTAATCACCATTTTGTTAATGTGGAGTTATGCTAGAAATTATCCACCTGAAACTTCTCACTCTTTCTGACCATCTTAATGAAATCTCTCATTCCACAGAGAAAGACAGAAACTAAATTTTCTTCCTATTAAAAGAAAAAGAAGAGGTAGTTGGTTTTCATGGATAAATGTAAAAAATCTTATGACAGGGAACCATGGGAGTTAAAATACACAAAGCAGATTTTAGCATAGTGTCTTCAAATAGTAGCTACTTGGGGGTAAAATAACAACAAATGATTAACAACAGGACCTTAACCTGCTGGATGTTAAATTGTAATTACACTGTTCTGCTAGAGGAGATTGTACATTATTAATTAAAACTTAATTTCTCAATGTATGTTGGTTTTCTTAGTACTTTTCCTAAATCTCATTACATAAAAGGCTGTTCAGAATCTTCATGTTTAGTTAACAGCTGTTTTAATAGATACTAGGTTGGAGGGTGTATGTGCAAATTATAGTCTGATTCATTGGCAGAATTTTTGTGAAATTGGCTCTGCCACAGTTAACTTCGTTTTGTCACAACAATGAATTTAATTTTTATCAAATAAAATCAGTGCTTCACACCATTTATGAGTTCCTTACTTTTCTGAAACAATGACTCCTTTATGAAGGTGACTCAGCTGTGTGTCATGAAGCTAAATGCTCTTGTGTTAGCCCACTGAATCACACGTCCTTGAGGTTGCTGAATCATCTTGCTTATTGCCTGGCTGGCTCTCACATTTACAAGGGAATGTTTCCATCAGTCTTTTCCATCTCATTGTTCATTATTTTATTTTTACAAGTAACACTAAATTTCCTTCTTAGGTAAATTCAAACTCCAGAGATAAGGTTGCATGCACATAAATGCCTATATATATGATGGGTAAAATCTAAGCTTTAGTTGTGTAAAGTTGTTCCCCTCATCCCCTACTAGTTCTTTTGCAGATTACCAGAAATTTTGAAAATGCAGTACTCAAAGTGGATATCTTGGAATGTCTGCTTTCTAGCAGTCTATGCTAGTTTATGCTTTTTGGAGTAGTCTGGCTGTGATTTTCTTAAGCAGATCATTATTTGCTAAAGTAGCTTTGAATAGGTGCACAGATCTGGTTTTTATATAAATGAGCCTTATTTAGTAAATTATAAATTATAAATTTAAATTTACCTTATTTGGTAAATTATATCTTGAAATTTAAAAACCCAAACAGCAGTTAATACACAATCACTCACAATACATACCTGTAAGAGAGAAATAACTTTGAGAAAGAGAAGAATCTATACACTACATAATCTTCTAACAGATACATACTGATGAGCTCTTGCATTAAATAATACACTATTTAAAGAAAGGCTGTGAAGTAACGTGAAAGAAATTCTAATCATGACATCTAACTCTGCAAGATAAATCACTGAAAATATTTTTAAATGCCTTAAGTAAAGAAAAATAACATACCCTTAAGCCATCTTGATGTTTTAGTCTAAATTAGATTTAAAGAATCAGCTTTACAGGGCCGGCCCAGTGGCGCACTAGAGAGTGCGCCGCTTGGGAGCGCGGCGGCCCTCCCACCGAGGGTTCGGATCCCATGTGGAGACCGGTTCCCG
>NW_007726774.1:96080-96617 GCF_000696425.1 Galeopterus variegatus
AAAAAAGAAAAAAAGAAAAAAAAAAAAAAAGAATCAGCTTTCCATTAATCGTTTCATTATTTTCCCCCAAAGGTGACTATGAAACTAACCATAATGCCAATAAATTTACTTAGGTAACACTTTGCAAAATATTTTTAATTCAGTAAAATGATCTATATATTCCAGTCTTATAGTACATAAAAGATTCTTTTTATGGAATAACTTCCCCAGATACAAATAAAATTACAGAACTGGAGAATTTCACTTGTAGGGTCATAGCTGTTTTGCCAAAGAGAGTTCCCTTGAAAATGTTTAGTCTTAAATTTCAAGTAATTAAAATAGCCAGCTTTGACATAAATAAATAAATATTTATGTGTCTCACCTTCAAGGCCAGCAATTGAATAGCACAAAACTCTAAACTGTGTTGACATAGTTATATAATTATTTTATCAAATGTTTTATATATATATATATATATATATTTTTTTTTTTTTTGTCTTTTTGTCTTTTTCCGTGTCCGGCAACGGATCGCAACCCTCAGTGTTGCCCCCGTACCGG
>NW_007726774.1:98142-98983 GCF_000696425.1 Galeopterus variegatus
TTTTCCATAGAGGCTGCACCATTTTGCAGTCCCACTAACAATGTATGGGAGTTCATTTTTCTCTGCAACCTCGCCAGCATTTATCATTCTCAGTTTTTTGGATATTAGCCATCCTAACTAGGGTGAGATGGTATCTCAGTGTGGTTTTGATTTGCATTTCCCAAATGCTTAGTGATGTTGAGCATTTTTTCATGTGTCTGTTGGCCATTCGTATATCTTCCTTTGAGAAATGCCTATTTAGCTCTTTTGCCCATTTTTTAATTCAGTTATTTGTTTTTTTGCTATAAAGTTGTTGCAGTTCCTTGTATATTCTGGATTTTAATCCTTTGTCAGAAGTATATTGTGCAAATATTTTCTCCTACTCTGTTGGTTGTCTTTTAACTGTTAATTATTTCTTTTGCTGTGCAGAAGCTTTTTAGTTTGATATAATCCCATTTGTTTATTTTTCCTTTGGTTGCCTGTGTTTTGGGAGTCGTATTCATGAAGTCTGTGCCCAGTCCTACTTAAGAAGTTTTATTGTTTCAGGATGTATATTTAACTCTTTAATCCGTTTTGAGTTGATTTTACTATATGGTGAGAGATATGGGTCTCGGTTCATTCTCCTGCTTATGGATATCCAGTTATCCTCACACCATTTACTGAAGAGGCAGTCTCTTCCACAGTATATAGGCTTGGTGCCTTTGTCAAAGATCAGATGGCTGTAGGTGTGTGGGCTGATTTCTGGATTCTCTATTCTATTCCATTGATCTGTGTGTCTGTTTTTATGCCAGTACCATGCTGTTTTGGTTATAATTGCTTTGTAGTATAGTTTAAAGTCAGGTAGTGTTATGCCTCCAGCTTT
>NW_007726774.1:100147-104467 GCF_000696425.1 Galeopterus variegatus
ATGGTGTATCACATTTATTGATTTGTGTATGTTGAACCTACCTTGCATCCCTGGGATGAATGCCACTTGATCGTGGTGTGTAATTTTGCACATGTGTTGCTGTATTCTGTTAACTGGTATTTTATTGAGGATTTTTGCGTCTATATTCATCAAGGATATTGGCCTGTAGTTTTCTTTTTTAGTTGTAGCTTTACCTGGTTTTGGTATCAGGATGATATTTGCTTCATAGAATGAGTTTGGGAGAATTGCCTCTGTTAAAATCTTTTGGAATAGTTTGTAGAGAATTGGTGTCAATTCCTCTTTGAATGTTTGGTAGAATTCTGCTGTGAATCCCTCTGGTCCTGGGCTTTTCTTTGTTGGAAGCCTTCTGATAACAGTTTCAATCTCTTTTATTGTTATTGGTCTGTTCAAATTTTCTGCATCATTTTGGCTCAGTTTTGGTAGTTTGTATATATCCAGAAATTTATCCATTTCCTCCAGATTTTCCAATTTGTCAGCATATAGTTGTTTATAGTAGTCTCTAATGATTCCTTGTATTTCAGAGGTATCACTTGTAATATCACCTTTTTCATTTAATTTTTGTTATTTGGGTCTTCTCTCTTCTTTTTATAGTTAGCCATGCTAATGGTTTGTCAATTTTTTTTTATCTCTCTTGCTATAACAGCAATACCTGAGATTGGGTAATTTATAAAGAACAGAGGTTTATTTGGCTTATGATTCTGAGACAGCTGCTTCTGGCACAGGACTCAGGCTGCTTCTATTCATGGCGGAAAACGGCAGGTACAAGCAGATCACGTGGTGAGAGGAAGCAAGAGAGAGAGAGAGAGAGGATGCCAGGGTCTTTTTAAGCAATAAGCTCTCGTGGGAACTAATAGAGTGAGAACTCACTCAAATCCCCCCTACCCCAGGGAGAGCATTAATCCATTCATGAGGGATCCACCCCCATGACTCAATCAGTTTCCAACATTGCCACATTGGGGATCAAATTTCCACATGAGTTTTGGAGGGGACAACATATCCAAACTCCATCATTCTGCCCCTGGCCCCCCAAAACTCATGTCCCTCTCACATACAAAATATAATTATTCCATCCCAACAATCCCAAAAGTCTTAGCTTGTTCCAGCACCAACTTAAAAGTCCAAAGTCTCATCTGAGACCACAAGCAAAAGTCCTTCCAGCTGTAAACCTGAAAAACAAAACCAAATTTGTCTACTGCCAAGATACAATGGTGGAACAGACATTGGGTACACATTCCCATTCCAAAAGGGAGGAATAGGCCAGAAGAAAGGAGAAACAGGCCCCAAACAAGTCTGAAACTCAGCAGGGAAGACATTATGTCTTAAAGCTCCAAAATAATCTTCTTTAACTCTAAGTCCTGCATCCTGGGCACAATGGGGCATCCAGGCCCCCAAAGCCTCGGGCACCCTTGCTCCCACAGCTCTGCCAGGCAAAGCCCAGTGGGCAGCGCTGGTGCCTGCAGCTCTTCGAGGCCTGCATTGTGTGCTACCAGTGGCCTTGCAGTTCTGGGGTCCTGGCTCTACTAGACATTTCCCTGGTGGGGGCTCTCTCTGGGGGCTCTGACCCCACTTTCCTGCTCAGCATTGCTCTAGTAGATGTCCTGTGCGGTGGCTCTGCCCCTGCAGCAGGTCTCTGCCTGGGCTTCCAGACTTTTCCATACATCCTCTGGAATCTGGGTGGAGGCTGCCACGCCTCCAGGTCTTTGCCTCCATGTATTTTTTCAGACCACAATGAATTAAAATTAGAAATCAATAACAAATGAAATTCTGGGAGCTATACAAACACATGGAAATTAAACAGCATTCTACTTAATAACATATGGGTCCAAGAAGAAATCAAACGGGAAATCAAAAAATTTATTGAAACTAATGAAAACAATGATACATCATACCAAAACCTGTGGGATACTGCAAAAGCAGGACTACGGGGAAAATTTATTGCATTAAACGCTCACTTCAGAAGAATGGAAAGATGGTAAGTGAACAACTTAATACTTCACCTTAAAGAACTAGAAAAACAAGAACAATCCAAACCCAAAGTTAGCAGATGGAAAGAAATCATTAAGATCAGAGCAGAACTTAATGAAATTGAAACCCAAAAAATGGTACAAAAAATCAATGAATCAAAAAGTTGGTTTTTTGAAAACAACTCTTTGATGTAAGTAGAAGCAGTAAGGAAAACTGAAACTTAGAGAGGTTAAATAACTTGCTTGTGATTATATATCTAGTAATTGGCAGTGCCAGGATTCAGTTCATATCTGGTGACTCCAGAGTTTGTATTTCTAATCTCTAGGCTATACCATATCATAGACATATTTTATAAAAAACAATAGGTAATATAATAATAGCCGTATATTGGCTTATTGTAGATGGTTGATACTCTGGGGTGTTGGAGATGGCACACGGTATTGTATATGAAAAATTGATTGCCAGATTGCTGTCCTTTCAGCAGGAACTGTGGTCAGAGAGGGTACCACTATGATTTCATTAGCCCAACCAGCTCCTACCCCTCTCTTCCTTATTTCTATTAATAGTACCTCAATTTTCCTCTCACTCAGGCTTTATATCTTGGAGTCAGCTTTGGAGTCTTTTTTCTCCTATATCCGGTTAGTTACCATACACCCAGAGGGTTCAACTCTCGCAGAGTTTCTTACATTCTTCCCACATTCTCCATTCTCGGTATTGCTAATTAGCTTGTCTCCCTCCCCTGGTCTTCCCATATTCTAATCAATCTAACGATTGACTACCAAATTAGTCTTTCTAAAGTGTAGCTTAGATTTATGTCATTTCTCTGTCTTATAGTTATCATTGCCATCATCCTTGTCCACTTACTATACAGAAATAGAAACTAGAAAAATTAAAAAACCATTTTGGAGAAGACAAGTTACAGTTTGTTAGTACCTTTAAAATTAACACTTGATATTTAAGAAAAGGCACAGAAATTTTTAAAGAGTGAACACTGCACGTGGACAATGAAATAGAACATGTGATGGGCAAGAACTAAAGGAGCAGAGGATGTAAGATAATATATGAGAAAGTGCCTAGACAGTGCTTAATGAATTTTACTAATTTATTCAAAAACAGACACTAAAATCACTTCTGTGCCAGTTGAGTCATCAGTATTTGGCATCAGTATTTTTAGTAGTAAAGATGGGGTTAACAGAGTGAAAAGGCAGCCTATGAAATGGGAGAAAATATTTGCAAACCATGTATTTGATGGGCTTAATATGCAGAATATATAAGGAACTCCTACAACGGAATAGCAAAAAACCAAATAACCTGATTTAAAAATGGGCAAAGAACTTGAATAGACATTTTCCCAAAAGAGGACATACAAATGGCCAACAGGTATATGAAAAAATGCTCAGCATCACTAATAATCAGGGAAATGCACATCAAAACCACAGTGAGATATCTCCTCACACCTGTTAGGATAGCCATTATTTTTAAAAAATAATAAAAATAAACAGAAAATAAATGCTGGTGAGGATACAGAGAAATGGGAACCCTTATGCAATGTTGGTGGGAGTGTAAAGTGGTGCAGCCACTATGGAAAACAGTATGGAAGTTCATCATAAATTTAAAATAGAACTACCATATGATTCAGCAATCCCACTTCTGGGTATTCATCCAAAAGAGTTGAAATCAGGGTCTCAAAGAGATATTTGCATTTCCGTGTTTATTGCAGCATTACTTGCATAGCCAAGAGGTAGAAACAACCTAAATGTCCATCGAAGGATGAAACGATAGAGAAAATGTGTTATATAGAAACAAGGGTATTTCAGAAGTTCATGGAAAAATTTGAGTTATCTTTTGATTCTGTTTTTCCATGAACTTTTTGAAGTACCTTCGTACAGTAGAATGTTATTCAGCTATAAAAAAGAAAGAGATCCTGTCATATGCTACAATATGGATGAATCTTAAAGATGTAATGCTAAATGAAATAAGCCAGTCCCAAAAGGACAAATACTGCATGATTCCACTTATATGAAGCATCTAAAATAGTCATCAAAGTAAAAAGTAGAATGGTGGTTGCCAGGAGCTGAGGGAAAGGGAGAATGGGGAGTTGTAGTTTAATGGGCGTAAAGTATAAGTCATGCAAGATGAAAAAGTTCTAGAGATCTGCTGTACAACATTGTACTTAACAGTTAACAGCACTGTACTTTTCACTTAAAAATTTAAGAGGGTAGATCTCATGTTTAGTGTTTTCTTACCACAATTTAAAAAAAAGATAAGAGGAGATGGTTTAATCAAGGTAGAGTAAGGAAAGAAATAAACATATGTTGACAGTTTGTGTTTTAA
>NW_007726774.1:105171-107441 GCF_000696425.1 Galeopterus variegatus
ATGGTTTAATCAAGGTAGAGTAAGGAAAGAAATAAACATATGTTGACAGTTTGTGTTTTAATTAGTATATTGGCCTACGGAAGAAGGAACAGCAGGAATAGGCAAAAGAAGGCATTGAAATATGAAGGTGATGGGAAGTCCATGATGCTGCCAGGATTTCTAAAAGTGACAGAAATGTATACAGTGAAAAGGCTTGAACAGATTTGGCCATCAGGAATGGGAAGACAATGAGGACAGGACTAAAGCAACCTGTATTTGTGTTCAGATCATGGTAATTACTAGCATTTATTGAGCATTTACTATGAACCAGGTTTCATGCTTATACCTTTATATTATCTCAGTCCTCATGACAGCCCTTGAGATATATGTATCCCTTTTTACAGAGGAGGAATTTTGTCCTCAGTTAATTAGCTATATTCATTGTATTCTTTGTTTTGTTATTTTTTGTTTACTTAGTTATGTATACTATATAGGTGTAACTTATCACAGTGGACCCTCAAGTGCTATTGTATCATATCACGTATAGTATAAAACAGTTATGTCAGGGGTGCCTCCAAGGTCCAGAAATTCACTAGGAGGACACACAGGACCCAACGTATAGTCATTCCCATAAAGGTATGCTTTATTATAGTGAACAGATGCAAAGCAAAATCAGCAAATGGAAAAGGCTCATGGACCAAGTCTGGAGGAAAACAGCCAAAAGCTTCCAAGTATCCTAGTGAAGTCACACATCATTTACTTAATTCCTCCAACAATCAGTTGTCTACCAGGAAAGCTCATTAGAGTTTTTGTGCCCAAGACTTTTACTGGAGTGTAGTCATATAGACTCCCTTGCTTAACACATACCAAAATTCCAGACTCCCAGGAGAGAAGGGAAACCACATTGTTTGTACAACTTGGGCACAGCAAGCCATTCTTATCGGTTCTGGGAGTGATGGGAACCCTCTTGAAATCCAAGTTCCCAGACTCCAGCCAGGGGCCAACCTTGCAAGCAGGCTTTCTAAGGCAAGCAGTCTCAGGCCTGTCACATGAACTCTTTGCTGCATGAGATATACTCATGTTCATTTTTCCCCTCCCATCCTCTATGTTATTGTTGTCAAGCATTTTACTTATATAAATTTTATAAACCCCACAGTACAGAAGCCAGTAATCTTTAAAGAGTCTTAACTAATAAAAAGTCTTATATATTCGTCCATGTAGTTACCATTTTGGTGCTCTTAGTTTGTGTTAATCCATATTTACATCTGGTGGGGTTTTTTGTTTGTTTCTGTCTGAACGACTTCCTTTAACATTTCTTATATTGTAGTTCTGCTGATGATTAATTTATTCAGCTTTTATATGTCTGGAAAGTATTTATTTCAACACCACTTTTGAAAGGTATTTTCAGTGCATAAAGAATTCTAGGTTAACAAGTATTTTCTTTTCATAATTTAAAATTCTAGGTCCACTGCCATATCACTTGCATTGTTAATGACAGGAAATCTTCTGTCATCCTTATCTTTGCTCTTCTGTACAGTAGTCCCCCTTTATCCACTTTTGCTTTCAATTACCCATGGTCAACCACAGTCCAAAAATATTAAATGACCCCAAAGCGCAACAGTAGTGATGCTGGCAATTTGGATATGCCAAAGAGAAGCTTCCTTTAAATAAAAAGGTGAAAGTTCTTGACTTAAGGAAAGAAAAAAAAAAATCATATGATGAGGTTGCTAAGATCTACAGTAAAAACAAATCTCTCTGCAAAATTGTGAAGAAGGAAAAGGAGATTAATGTTAGTTTTGCTGTCACACCTTAAATTGCAAAAGTTACAGCCGCAGTACATAAGTGCTTAGTTGAGATGGAAGAGGCATTAAATTTATGGATTGAAGACATGAACCAAAATGTGTTAGGATTGACAGCAGTTGGGTTGGTAATATTCGTGGTTTCAGACATCCTCTGGGGGTCTTGGAACATATTCCCTGTGGATAAAGGGGGAGTACTGTACTTAATGAATCTTTTCTTCTCTGGCAGCTTTTAAGATTTTCTCTTTTTCACAGTTGTTTTTACGATGTGCCTTGGTGTCTTTTTCTTTCATGTTTCTTGTGCTTGGAGTTCATTGAGCTTCTTGGATCAGTGGATTTATATAGTTATCTTCAAATTTGGAAATTCTGTAGCCACTATTTCTTTAAATATATCTTCTGTCCCCACATTCAGGGACTCCAATTACACTTACATTTGGCCACTTGGAGTTATTCTGCAGTTTACTGGGTTGTGGGTTGGTTGTTTTTTTTTTT
>NW_007726774.1:108064-147864 GCF_000696425.1 Galeopterus variegatus
TTTTTTTTTTTAGAATTCTTTTTTCTCCATGTGTTTAATTTTGGATAAGTTTTTATTCCTTTATCTCCAAGGTTATTTGTCTTTTCTTCTGTAATGTTCAATCTGTCACTAATCTTATCTAGTGTATTTTTCATTTCAGATGTTATAGTTTTATCTCGAAGTTCAACTTGAGTCTTTATTTTTCATGTCCCTACTTTTTGAGCATATGTAATTCAGTTTTAATCCCTGTTTTAATATCTTTATCTGTTAACTATAACATCTCTGTCACTTATGGGTCAGTTACAATTGATTTTTCTCCTAAATACTGGTTATATTTTCCTGCTTCTTTTGCGCGCCTGGTAATCTTTGTTTGCTGGACATTGTGAATTTTACCTTGTTGGGTGTTGGATATTTTTGTATTCTGATAAATGTAGTTAAGTTATTTGCAGACAGTATGATCAATTTTCAGTCTTGTCTTTAAGATTTGTTAAGCAGGACCAGAACAGCATTTATACCAGGACTAATTATTCTCTACTGTTGACAAGACCTGTTTGAGTATTCTACCTGGTGTCCTATAAATTATGAGGTTTTTCCATCTGGCTGGTAAGAACAGGCACTATTCCTGGCCCTATGTAAACAGCACACACTTTTCTCTCTAATCTTCTTGGATGGATCTTTCTCCAGCCTTGGGTAGTTTCCTCACATACACATGCCCATCAGTACTTTGCTGATTACTCAACGATTAGTTTCCACAAATACCCAGAAGCTCTCTCCTTCCAGTATTCTGCCATTTGAACTGTCACTGGCTTGGTCTCTTCAGATTTTCAGCCACATCTCAGCTAAGGGAGTCTGTCAGGTTCTGTCTGGTTTCTTCCTCTTTACATCATTTAGTCTTCATGTATTTTATAATTTTCTAGTTATCTTTCTGTTATTGATTTCTAACTTAATTCCATTGTGGTCTTCTCTCAGGAAGACATTGCACAATTTCTATTCTTTTAAATTTGTTAAGGTGTATTTTATTGCCCAGAGTGTGGTTTAGTTTGGTGCATGTTCCACGTGAGCTCAAGAAGACTTCATTCTGCTATTGTTGGAAGTAATCTGTAGATGTCATTTATATTCAATTGATTGATGGTATTGTTGAGTTCAACTATGTCCTTACTGATTTGCTGCCTCTAGGTCTATCCATTTCTTTTTTTTTTAACTTCTTAATATACCTGTAGTTGATTTTCATGTCCCTTTACCCGTTCCTTTTTTCCCCTCCCCCCGCATTACATTATATCTGTTCACTTGTCTTAACAAGTTCAAGGAATTGTTGTGATTTTTAGGTCTTCTCCCTGCCCCCCACCCTTCATAGGTTTGTATATTCATTTATTTATTTATTTTCAACTCCCACAAATAAGTGAGAACATGTGGTATTTCTCTTTCTGTGCCTGACTCGTTTCACTCAATATAATTTTTCTCTATGTCCATCCAGGTTGTTGCAAATGGTAGTATTTCATTCTTTTTTTATAGCAGAGTAGTATTCCATTGTGTAGACACACCACAGTTTCCTTATCCACTCATCTGATGACGGACATTTGGGCTGGTTCCAACTCTTGGCTGTTGTAAATAGTGCTGCCATAAACATTGGAGTACAGGTATCCCTTTGGCATGATGATTTCCATTCCTCTGGGTATATCCCCAGCAGTGGAATAGCTGGGTCATATGATAGATCTGTCCATAATTGTTTGAGGAACCTCCATACCAATTTCCGTAGAAGCTGTACCATTTTGCAGTCCCACCAACAGCATATGAGAGTTCCTTTTTCTTTGCAACCTCTCCAGCATTTAGCATTCTCAGTCTTTTGGATATTAGCCATCCTAACTGGAGTGAGATGGTATCTCAAAGTGGTCTTGATTTGAATTTCCCAGATGCTGAGTGAGGTTGAGCATTTTTTCATGTGTCTGTTGGCCATTCATATATCTTCCTTTGAGAAATGCCTATGCAGCTCCTTTGCCCATTTTTTAATTCAGTTATTTGTTTTTTTGCTGTAAAGTTGAGTGAGTTCCTTGTATATTCTGGATATTAATCCTTTGTCAGATGTATATTTTGCAAATATTTTCTCCCACTGTTGGTTATCTTTTCACTCTGTTGATTGTTTCTTTTGCTGTGCAGAAGCTTTTTAGTTTGATATAATCCCATTTGTTTATTTTTCCTTTGGTTGCCTGTGCTTTAGGGGTCATATTCATAACGTCTATTCCCACTCCTATTTCCTGAAGTGTTTCCCCTATGTTTTCTTTAAGAAGTTTTATTGTTTTAGGATATATATTTAATTCTTTAATCCATTTTGAGTTGATTTGGGTATATATTGAGAGGTACAGGTCTAGACTTGGTGCCTTTGTCAAAGATAAGATGGCTGTAGGTGTATGGGTTGATTTCTGGGTTGTCTATTCTATTCCATTGATCCATGTGTCTGTTTTTATGCCAGTACCATGCTCTTTTGGTTATTACACCACATCAATAAAAGCAAAGACAAAAACCATATGATCATCTATACAGATGCTGAAAAAGCATTTGACAAAATCAACATTCATTTGTGATAAAGGCTCTCTACAAGTTAGGTATAGATGGAAAGTATCTCAACACAATTAAAGCGGTATATGATAAGCCCACTGCCAATATCATCCTGAATGGAACTGGACAAGGATGCCCACTCTCACCACTCCTATTCAACATAGTGTTGAAAGTATTAGCCAGAGCAATCAGAGAAGAGAAGGAAATAAAGGGCATCCAGATTGGAAAAGATGAAGTCAAACTGACCCTGTTTGCAGATGACATGATCCTATATATCGAACAGCCTAAAGCCTCTACAAAAAACTCTTGGAGTTGATAAATGATTTCAGCAAAGTTGCAGGATACAAAATCGACACACAAAAATCAGTAGCATTTCTATACTCCAATGGTGAACATGCAGAAAAAGAAATCAAGAAAGCCAGCCCATTTACAATAGCCACCAAAAAAATATAATACTTAGAGATTTTTCACATCCTTGGTTAACTTTATTCCTACAGAGAGAACTACAAACCACTGTTAAGAGAAATTAAAGAGGACACAAGAAGATGGAAAGATATCCCATGCTCTTGGATCGGAAAGATTAACATTGTGAAAATGTCCGTGTTACCCAAAGTGATCTACAGATTCAAAGCAAACCCCATCAAAATTCCAATGACATTTTTCTCAGAAATGGAAAAAACTATCCTAACATTTATATGGAATAACAAAAGACCAAGCATAGCCAAAGCAATCCTGAGCAAAAAAAATAAAGCTGGAGGCATAACACTAGATCTGTCCATTTCTGATAGACAGTTGTTGAAGTCTGCAAATGTAATAGTGGATTTATCTATTTCTCCTTGCAGTTCTATCAGTTTTTGCCTCACATAGTTTGACACTCTTATTGTTAGGCACATACATGTTAAGGATTGTTATGTGTTGTTGGATAATTTACCCCTTTATTATTATGTAAAGTTCTTGTTAACCCCTGATAACCTTCCTTGCTTTGAAATCTGCTCTGTCTGAAATTAATATAGCTACTCCTTTTTTCTTTTGACTAGTGTTAGCATGGTATATTTTTCTCTATCCATTTACTTTGAATGTATGTGTATGTTTGTATTTAAAGTGGGTTTCTTGTAAACCATATATAGTTGGGTCTTGTTTTTTGATCCACTCTGACAATCCTTGTCTTTTAATTGGTGCTTTTAGACCATTGATGTGATTATTGATATATTTAGATTAATATCTACCTGGGGTTTTTTTACTTTTTTTATTTTTTGTCCTTGTTCTTTATTCCTAATTTTGTCTTTCACTCTCTTTCTGCCTTTCGTGGTTTTAACTGAGCATTTTATAGGACTTTATTTTCTATCCTTTCTTAGCATATCAATTATACTTCTTTCTTTTCAGTGGTTGCCCTAGAGTTTACAATATACATTTACAGCTTATCCAATTTCACTTTCAGATAACACAATGCCACTTCAGGGGTAGTGTAAGTACCTTATAATAACAAAATATTGAAAGTAAGAAAGATATAACAATCACAGTAATTTGTTAACTTTTAAAAGGAGAGAACAGAACTAAGGCCACAGAGGTGGGGGGAGGGTTTAGTGAGAAATTGGTAAAGGGCCACAAAAAATGATTACAGGTTGAATATACTAATTATCCTTGTTTGAGCATCACATACTGCTCACACGTGTTGATATTCAACACTGTACCCCACAGATATATACAGTCATGTTTCAATTTAAAAAAACCAATGTATTATATATTCCTAAATATTAAAATAAATTTTCATTCCTTAAATAAAAATATATATATATTTCTAATTCCTCCCTCCCATTTCTTATATCATTGCTGTCACTTTTTTATTTATATAAGCACAGACACACACAAGATACACACACAGAAGATAAATACATATACATAATTTAAACATTGCATTATGTTAAACAAACTGTTATCTGTTAAATCAATTAAGAAAAATTAAGTTTTTAAAATTTTCTCATCACTTTTTCCTTCTTCAGTGCTCTTCCTTTTTTCAATCATTCTTTATTTCTTTAACAGTGTTTTCAATCTCTAGCATTTCTTTTTGTTTTCTTCTTAGGGTTTCTCTCTCTCTGCTTACATTGCCCATCTGTTCTTGCATGCTGTCTACTTTATCCATTAGAGCCCTTAACATATTAATCATAGTTCTTTTAAATTTCCAGTCTGTTAATCATAACATCCTTGCTGTGCCTGGTTGTGATGCTTCCTCTCTCTCTCTTCAAATTGTGTTTTTTGCCTTTTGGTATGCCTTGTAATTTTTTCTTGGTAGCTGGACATGATATGATGTATAAAAGGAACTGCTTGTAAATAGGCTTTTAGTAATGTTGTGGTGAGGTGTGGGGGAAGGGAAACACTCTACAGTCCTATGAGTAGGTGTCAGTTTTTTAGGTAGCTTGTGCCTCCAGACTGTAATCTTCATAGTATTTCTCAGATTGTTTTTCTCCTCCTCTTAGGAGGATCCCCTTAGGCAGAGGATGGCTACAGTGGGCTGGAGTTGGGTATTTCCCTTCCTCTAGGTCAGTTGGGCTCTGATAATACTCCAGCAGTTTAGGCACTGGTTAACTAGTTCCCCCTAAGGGCAGGCTTTGTTAAGATCAGTACCTGCATGATCTGGCATATTTCAAATTGGTTACTTTATCCCTCTCCCTGCCAAAAGCCTGAGGTGATTTTTCTCTGATATTTACTGTGAAAACCTGGTTGGGCTCCTGGAGGTAAGTTGCACAAAAGTGTGGGGTCCCACACATCACTGGGTCCTCTTCGGGTTTTAACTCTCAGACTTATCCACACAGAACCTCCAGCAATTTGTTGATTACAGTTCAGGTTTTCCTGCCCTGGCAGGGGTTCTCCTGCATTTCCACTCATGAGTCTCTGCTCTGGTAAGCTGCGACTCCATATTTTACCTGCCTGTCTCTCTCATCTTGGGGGCAGTGGTTTGCCCTCCTCACCTCCTACAGATCCTGGAAGAGTAGTTCATTTTTCAGTTTGTTCATCTTTTTACTTGTTGGTAGGATGAAGTGGCAACTTCCAAGCTCCTTACAAGTGGACCAGAAACTGGAAGTCTTCCTCCTTACATTGTGGCCTAGAAATTCTCTCAAGGCAGTAAGCAGACAATTATAGGATTTGCCTCATTGGTTTTCCATCTCTCAGGAATCACACTTTTACATCGCCTATGTCTAGTGTCTTGAAAACCATTGTTTTATATATTTTGTCTTGGGATTTGTTTATTTGTCTGTTTATTGTTTTAGGTGAGAGGGTTAATCTAGTACTTGTTATTCTTTCCTGGCCAGAAGTGGAAGTTCATGTCAAATATTTTAAAAAGAAAATTATAAATGAAGTGGACCAGAGCATAAACCTAACTCTTATTAGAAAGTAACTGTCTTGGGCCGGCCCGGTGGCGAACTGGATAAGTGCGCCGCTTGGGAAGCGCGGCGGCGCTCCCGCCCGAGGATTCGGATCCCACATACAGACCGGTTCCCGCTCACTGGCTGAGCGAGGCGCGGGAGCAACACCGAGGGTTGCAATCCCGTTGCCGGTCCCCGGTCCGGTATGGGGGCAACACTGAGGGTTGGGATCCGTTGCCGGACACGGAAAAAAACAAAAAAAAAAAAAAAAAAGAAAGTAACTGTCTTGGTAGTTGGAACTGGGTTCTCTGTAAGATAAAAATACATGTTGTACCTATAATAGTGAACAATTAAATAGGGTCATTGTTTGTATAATAAACTTCATGTGTAACATTAGCAAAACATTAGTTACTGAATGAATGAATGTGGATCCAGCCTTTTCAGTAACTTTTCTAAAAGAAAGGAAAAAATAGTCTTCAAAAAAAATTCATACTGTCCTCTCTGGATACTAACTCTGAGGCACTTGTTACCCCCTTCCCCCAGCTTCCTATAGGAAATCCTATTCATTGATTGTCGGTGCCTTGGCCAGCATCCAGGCCTTGCCAGTGATATGTACAGAGCTTGGAAAATATCGCTTTTTCTTCCCTGTCTTGTTATTTAATGGCTTCTTGTTTATGACACTAGCCTTTAAATAGGAACGTATCCCTGAAAGGTGGCAAACAAGTGATTCATTTCCTTTTATTATCATGGCACAGAGTAGAGCAGTGATTTTCAAAGACCTCGGATCACATCCTATAACTGTCTTCCTCTAGCCTTCCTGTTCTACCTAAACCAAGTTCGTACACAAAAAAAAAAAAAAAAAAAAAAAAAAGAAAGTAACTGTCTTGGTAGTTGGAACTGGGTTCTCTGTAAGATAAAAATACATGTTGTACCTATAATAGTGAACAATTAAATAGGGTCATTGTTTGTATAATAAACTTCATGTGTAACATTAGCAAAACATTAGTTACTGAATGAATGAATGTGGATCCAGCCTTTTCAGTAACTTTTCTAAAAGAAAGGAAAAAATAGTCTTCAAAAAAAATTCATACTGTCCTCTCTGGATACTAACTCTGAGGCACTTGTTACCCCCTTCCCCCAGCTTCCTATAGGAAATCCTATTCATTGATTGTCGGTGCCTTGGCCAGCATCCAGGCCTTGCCAGTGATATGTACAGAGCTTGGAAAATATCGCTTTTTCTTCCCTGTCTTGTTATTTAATGGCTTCTTGTTTATGACACTAGCCTTTAAATAGGAACGTATCCCTGAAAGGTGGCAAACAAGTGATTCATTTCCTTTTATTATCATGGCACAGAGTAGAGCAGTGATTTTCAAAGACCTCGGATCACATCCTATAACTGTCTTCCTCTAGCCTTCCTGTTCTACCTAAACCAAGTTCGTACACATTTCCTGCAGTTGAGAATGAAAAATCCAAAGTAACTTTTTTCATTCGTGTATTCATTTATTAAAAATTATTGAATGTAGATACCCTGTGACAAGAACTGTAATGAGCTACTAGGTTGGGTAATTGTGTTAGGGTGTGTTGATGACATATGAGGATAGACGTTTAGGGGTTGATATGATCATGTCAGATACATATATTTGGTGACTGTATGCAGAAGGAATGTAGAGATCCAAGGTTATTCTTTAAAATCCTGTTTAAGTACATAGTAAAAGTGAGAGATGTTGAGAACTTAAATTATATGGCCATCATTTATTGAGCATTTACTAGGTTCTGAGCTAAGAACCTAACATACATTTTCTCATTTACCCTTATGGTATAGATGCTCTTATTATCCTCATTTTACAGATGACTGAGGCTTACAGTGGTTCAGCAGCTCCTCCAAGATTACACACTATAAGTAGCAGTGGAGTGGGAAAAGAAAGGAATTATATCCAAGAGGTATTCCTCAAGAATAATTGATAGAGCCTGTGACAACTTAGTTGTAATGATTAAGGAAGAAGAAATACTAGTTAAGCCCCAGGGGTTTTTTTTCCTGGAAGACCAGACAGATGGTGATATTTCATTAACTGTGATAACAAATTGAAAAGAAAGAACAAATTAAGGTGAGTAAGATAACTTTAGTTTTAAACATTTTAAGGTTGAGATTTCTATTGGATATCCAAGTAGATGAATCTTGTAAGTTGTAAGGAATGAGATCTGGAATAGAAATATAAACTTGGGAACTGTCACCACTTAGATAGTTATGAAAGTCTATTTCCTGAGATTGAGAAGAAAAAGCAGTAGTATAGAACCTAAAACTGGCCTAATTTAGAAATGGGCAGAAAAGAACCATTAGAGATATATCAGGAGGAGGAGACAAGAAAAGAACTACTGTACCCTTGGACAACACAGGGGTTAAGGGCACCAAACCCCCACGCAGTTGAAAATTTATATACAACTTTTGACTCCACCAAAACTTAACTTCTAATAGCCTAACCGTTGGCCAGAAGCCTTACTGATAACATAAACAGTCAATTAAAACATATTTTGTATGTTATATGTACTATATACTGTATCCTTACAATTAAGTAAGCTAGAGAAAAGAAAGTTTATTAGGAAAATCGTAAGGAAGAGAAAATACATTTATTCTACTATATAGTATTTACTGAAAAAAATTCACATATAAGCGCACCTTTTGCATTTCAAACCCCACGTTGTTCAAAGGTGAACTGTAGAAGTGTTGTCATGTTAATCCCAAGAAGGGAGAGCAAAGACTTTATGAACAAGACCCCAAAAGCACAGGCAACAAAAGAAAAAATAAACAAATGGGATTATATCAAACTTAAATGCTTCTGCACAGCAAAAGAAACAGTTAACTGAGCAGAAAGACAACCTACAAAATGGGAAAAAATATTTGCAAACGATGCAGCCAACAAGGGATTAATATCCAGAATATGCAAGGAACTCAAATAGCAGTAAAAAAAAAAGTAAGCCAATTAAAAAATGGGCAAAGGAGCTGAATAGGCATTTCTCAAAGGAAAATATACAAATGGCCAATAGACACATGAAAAAAATGCTCAACATCACTAAGCATCAGGTAAATGCAAATCAAAACCACATTGAGATATCATCTCCCACCAGTTAGACTGACCATATCAAAAAAACAGAGAATAACAAATGCTGGTGAGGATGTGGAGAAAGGGGAACCCTCCTACACTGTTGGTGGGACTGTAAATTAGTGCAGCCATTGTGGAAAACAGTATGAAGTTTCCTCAGGCAAGTTCAGATAGAACTGCGTATGATCCAGCAATCCCACTGCTGGGTGGACACCAAAAGGAAAATCGTTACGTCAAGGGGAGACCTGTACTCCCATGTTTATTGCAGCTCTGTATACAATAGCTGAAGTTGGAACCAACCTAAATGTCCATCAGTGGATGACTAGAAAAGGAAAATGTGGTATATAGAAACAATGGAATACTTCTCTGCAATAAAAAGGAATGAAATTCTGCCATTCACAGCAACATGAATGAACTTAGAGAAAATTATGTTAAATGAAATAACCCAGGTAAAGAAAGAGAAATATTGTAGCATGTCCTTGCTCGTAAGTGGGAGCTGAAAAGAAAGTAAGAAAGATAAAACAATCGCAATAATTCCTTGAACTCTCGAAAGGAGATAAGGGAACTGAGGACACCAGAGGTGAGAAAGAGGGAGGGAGAGCGAGGGAGGGGTTGGTAAAGGGCCACAAAAAATGTTTACTTATGTAATGGTAAAATTAAAAAATAAATTTTTTTTAAAAAGTGAGGATTGGTTAACTGTGAAATACTGAAGAATGATTAAGAAGCATAAAGACTGAGAATACATCGTTCGATTTAACAGTTAGAAAGTATATAGTGACTTTAACCAAAATAATTTCAGCAGAGTAATATGGGTAGAAGCCAGGCTATGAGTTATCACTGTGAAAGTGAAGATTGCAAGCATGGCCCTTTCAAAAAGCTAGGTGGTAAAAGGAAGAAGGGAGACGAGGCAAAAGCCTCAAAGGGAAGAGGATTCAAAAGGAGTCAGTATGTTCTCAGGATCTTTTTTGTTAGTTTTGTTTTAAACAAGTGGTGGGGGTTGAGGGGATGGTTATGGTTACTCTGGATGTCTCTTGGCTCGATGACAGTGACAGTGACAGCATCTAACCTAGCTAACAGCCTGATACTGTCCTAAGCACGTTACATGTATTAACTCATTTCATCCTCACAGTGTCATTGTTAACCCTATTTTAAAGATAAGGAAACTGAGATATTGATAACATAAGTAGCCCAAGGTTGCACAGCTAGTAAGTGACAGAGACAGGGTACAAACTGAGGCAGCCTGGCTCCAAGTCCACAGTTTTACTTACTCTGCTATATGTTTCCCTGTTCACCCAAAAAGTGATTCTGCTTTATTAATTCTTTTTTTTTTAAGTAGATTTTATCTGGAATGATCATTCTTTAGGCTATTATCTTTAGACTGATCTTTAGGGGACCTGATTCATATTCTTTTACATTCTTCAAATATTTATCTCCTAGGGTAGGAATATCTGCCCACTTCAGTAGTATTCCTGAGCATGAAGAATAAACAACAGACTTGATTCTTGTAAATAGAAGAATAAGCCCTTCTAGAAACTCAGTATACAAATGAGCCCTTACCTTGATTTTAACTATGTCTTAAGAAAAAAATAAGTACATTTTTTGCCTTATATTTGGTACTAACGTGATACCAGGTTTCTTCTGAAGCACATGTATTTTTCCTGTATTTTGTGTAGAGAATAGCATGCGTAGCACAAACCCTAAAAATGAACCTGAAATTCTCTTTTGCTCCAAGGAACAGAAGTGCTTCCAGGCTAGACTTTATAGTCATTATGGAAGAACGTGAGGAAATACAGCTCTGCGTTTATTTGCACCAGACTTTGGCTGTGTTACATAAACCCTTTCTTCTGCCTGTCCTGTAACTGGCTTTTAAAAAAATTAATCATGGTTGTTTTCCATGCATAAATAAGTATGCTTTAGTAAAAATCCAGTTGGAGCTCTTTTGCCCCCACTTCCTCCTCCTTCTTCTCCCTTAATGCAGCTGTTTATATTTGCATTTGGGCAGGTAAATCTGTTAGCCTTAATGTATTTTTGTTTGTTTTTTAAAAAGATTTACTCTTTTTCTTAGTTAAAGAAAGGTACATTTTCTTCAAAAGCCTAGATATATAATTATAAGTATTGATGGTCTCACAGAGACTGTTTCCTAGAAAGAATTCATTTGTCTGCCACAAGCCTAATTTACATTGAAGAGATGCACACGCTGACTGGAATCTGGACTGGTTCTTAAATCCCTTAAAGAAACTGCTTTCTAAAGCTTCTCTTGTGTGCCCTATTGGAATGTTTTTCCTTTTTGTGTCTCCCCACCCCCAACATTTTATTAAGAAATTTTTCAGATATAAAAAAAGCTGAAAGAATTTTATAATAAATTCTCATATACCCACCACCTTGATTTTAACATTAACATTTTACTATTTTATCACATATCTATTCATCTACCTAGCTCTCTCTTTATTCACCCATCATTTTTTATGCATTTCTAAGTAAATTGTAGGTATTATTATACTTTACTATATGTTTTGAGGAGGGTGGAATGGTCTTCCTGTTTTGTTGCTGTCCTGGGACTGCCACCCCCTGGGTGCCAGGAATAAGAAAGCCACATTCTGTTACTAAATAGTCTGGATTAGGTCATCTTTTTCCCTCAGCTCAACTGTAGTTGCAGTGGTAACTTCACTGGATTATTTCAGTGGTTTCTGCCTTAGAAAAGCTCTTGGAAACCAGCTGATATCCAAAACAAAGAAACACTTATTTAGGAATATGAACCCCACAGAGAATATTTTTTACCTCCATGCCCTACAGTGCAGGCCAACAGTGCTTTCTTGTTCTATACCCTAAATTTACTGTTGGGGACACGGAAAGTATGGCTTTCTTTTTATCATATTTATCTGTCAGAAGCCCTAGATTCTGAGGTATAAAAACTGTTTCTGGGCTGTTCTTGGTGTCAACAGTTGTTTTACCATATGGTACTGGGCTAATTTTGTCTGTGTTCTTCTCTTGAAGTATTGTGAATCGATTACATTTTTAGAAAATTTTTAAAATAACTTTTTTAAATGTCAAAGCTTTCTCAGTAAAATACAATATGATTAGGCATTATGTAGACATGAGAACGAGTTATCTTAATAGAATTTTTCTCAAAAACTGAAGCCTTTGAGTCTATACTTATTCCATATTATAAATTGGCATTAGTTGTATTTGTGAAAGCCTCCTTTGAAACAAAATGTAAAATTAGCTTGGACCTGAAGAGATAAGTCTATCTAGAAAGCAACTAAGTCTCTCAATAGTTCTTCTCTCTAGAAAGGTCATCCCTAGCCAAGCATGAAGTTCCTGAAGGGAAGTACAAGGAGAGGTAAGGGGAAAAGAAACTGGCTTAACCAGTCATATAAGCCTCCTCAATTCTGGTCATCAGTGGGATAACTCATGTCACATTCAGATTCAATAGTCCTATCCTATAGAGCACATGCAACGTAATGTAATAGAAAAGACTGGATTTGGGAATCAGAACTAGGTTTTGATTCTAGCTCTGAAACTAGTTATGTTCCTTATGTCTATTTAGGCCTAATTATATGCATCTGTAAAAATGCTACAAGAATTTTGTAAGGGGCCATGCTTCTTCTATTTCCTTCTTCTTCCCTGGAAGTACTGAGACTGTTCAGTGCATCTGTAAAAATGCTACAAGAATTTTGTAAGGGGCCATGCTTCTTCTATTTCCTTCTTCCCTGGAAGTACTGAGACTGTTCAACCAGAGCTCAATGCATCGGCATATCTGCTTCTCCTTCAAGGGTTCTCAAATACCACCTCCCTCCAAAAAAAACCCTAAATGATTAGCCACCCCCTACTATCAAGTGACATCACAGAAAATGGCAGAGCAAGGAGTTCTAAGAATTGGTCTCCCCATTGAAGCAACCATTAAGCTGTTAAAAACACAGAATCATCTTTTTCAGAACTCCAGAATTTAATCAAAACTTAAAGCAACGAGGGGAGTGCATAATGTAGAATGAGGCTATTCAATTTCAGCATTTAATGAAATCTCTGTCATATCACTGGCTGACCATTGAGATAATAGAACAGAAACTTCAATGACCACACACAACAACTAATAGAGTCTTTGCAAAAATAGTTTGAAAAAGTCACTAAATAAACGGACAACTGCAGGGACAAAACAAGCAACAACAGCAAACTCTGGGAAGGGGACAGAATCTGATATCCAGAGTTACCCCATGAAATTATTCAAAATGTACAGTTTTCAGCAAAAAATTATAAGGCATACAAAGAAACAGGAAAATATGGCCTATTCACTGGGGAAAAAAAACAGAAACCATCCCTGAGGAAGCTGAGACGTTGGACTTACCAGACAAAGACTTTAAATCACCTCTATTAAATATGCTTAAAGAGCTAAAGGAAACCATGAACAAAAAACTAAAGGATACAAAGAGAACTATGCATGAGTAAATGGTGTATATCAACAAAGAGAGAAATTATAAAAAGAAAGCAAATAGAAATTCTGGAGCTGAGAAGTAGAATAGCTAAAATGAAAAATTCGCTGCAGGAGTTCAACAACAGATTTGAGCAGGCAGAAGAAATAATCAGTGAACTTGAAGATAGACAGTTGAAATTATCCAGTTTGAGGAGGAGAAAGAAAATAGAAAAATGAACAAAGCCTAAAAGACCTGTGGAACATCATCAGGTTTACCATCATGTACATGACAGGATTTCCAGAAGGAGAAGAGAAAGTGAAAGGGTTAGAAAGAGTCTCCAAAAAACCCCACAAGATCAGTAAAATGAATTCAGGAAAGTTGTAAGGTACAAAATCAGCCCACAAAAATCAATTGTGTTTTTATACACCATCTGTATTAAGGTTTAATATTAAGTTGTTAAGATGTCAGTACTACCCAAAGTAATGTACAAATTCAAATCAATTTCTATCAGAATTCCAACAGCCTTTTTGGCAGAAATGGAAAAGCCAATTCTCAAATTCATATAGAATTGCAAGGGGCCCTGAATAGCCAAAAGAATCTTGAGAAAAAGAACAAAGTTGGAAGACTCACAGTTCCCAATTTCAAAACTTACCACACAGCTACAGTAACCAAAACACTGTGGTGCTAGTGTAGGAATACACATAGAGATACATGAGATATACAAATATAGATACAATGAGAGTCCAGAAATAAACCAATACATCTGTGGCCAATTGCTTTTCAACAAGGGTTCCAGTTCATTCAAGGGGAAGAAATAGTCTGTTCACCAAATGGTACTAGGACAACTGGGTATCTACACGCAAAAGAATGAAGTTGGACTGTACTTTACATCATATACAAAAATTAACTCAAAATGAATCAACAACCTAACCCAAATATAAGAACTAACATTGTAAGACTCTTAGAAGAAAACACATGGGTAAATTCTCATGACTTTAGATTCTTAGCTATAACACCAAAAGCACAGGCAACAACAACAACAAAATAGATAAATTGGACTTCATCAAAATTAAAGACTTTTATGCATCAAAGGAAATTATCAAGAAAGGGAAAAGACAACCTACAGGATGGGAGAAAATATTTGCAAATCATATATCTGATAGGGGTCTAGTATCCAGAATAAATAAAGAATTCCTGCAACTTAATGAAAAACAACCCAATTAAAAAATGAGTAAAAGACTTGAGTAGACATTTATTTCTCCAAAGAAGATACATAAATGGACAGCTAGTTCATGAAAACCTGTTTACATCATCAGTCCTTAGGGAATGCAAATTAAAAACCTCAGTGAAACACCATTTCACACCCACTGTGTCTGAAAATGGGCCAAAAGTAAAATGCCCACCAAACTGAGAAGGTTTCTTAAGACTGAGAAATAAAGCAGGCACTTCCATGCAGTAAGGCAAAGAATTTTATTTAAAAGGTAATTTACTTATAGGATGATGGATCAAGAAGTCAACGACCCAGAAGCCTATGCAGAGTTTCTCTGCACAGCCGCCTTGTTGAGCCCCAGTTAATACAGGCAGTTCACGTGAAGTGGTAAGAAAAGCCAAGCAGCAGTTACTAACTAAGCAATGAGCTAACATCACTAACTCCAATTGCCTTATGACAATGAGTTCTATCTTTGGTGGTCTTACAATGCAGGTAGCCAGACCAGTTGTTGCCACCTTGGTACTTTATCATTAAATCCCTTCTTTGAAGTTAGCAAGTTGTTTCTAGCTATTGGTATTGTTCTATCTACCTTTTGCTAGTAACTCTTGTGGGCAGGGTTCACACAGAGGACATAGCAAGTGGTAAGGGCTTCAAGATGGAGTAAGTTAGGCTCACGGTCACACAATTGTATGGCTATAATAAAAACAAAAGTAAACAAACAATAACTTAACAGGTGTTGATGAGGATGTGGAGCAATAGGGACTCTTAAACATTACTAGGAAGGTAAAGAGTTAGGCTCACGGTCACACAATTGTATGGCTATAATAAAAACAAAAGTAAACAAACAATAAATTAACAGGTGTTGATGAGGATGTGGAGCAATAGGGACTCTTAAACATTACTAGGAAGGTAAAATAGTTTAGCCACTGTGGAAAACAGCTTAGCGGTTCCTCAAAAAGTTAAACATGGAATTGCTATATAACCCAGTAATTCCATTTCTAAGAATGTACCACAGAATTTGAAAAGAAGTGCTCAAATACGTGTACACAAATGTTCATAGCAGCTCTTCACAATAGCCCAAAGTTAGAAACAACCCAAATGTCCGCCAGTGACAAATGGATAGACATTGTGGTATGCGTATACGATGAATGTTGTTCAGTCATAAAAAGGAATGAAGTACGGATACAAGCTACAACGTGGATGAACTTTGAATTATGCCACATGAGAGAAGCCAGACACAAAATGTCACTAATAGTATGTGAAATATCAAATAAGTATATCCATAGAGTCAGAGAGCAGATTGTTGTTTGCCAAAGACTCAGGGAGTGAGAAATGGAGAATGTCTCTTTAGTAGTATAAGGTTTTCTTTTGGAGTGACAAAAATGTTTTGGAACTAGATAGAAGGGGTGGTTGCACAACATTGTGAGTATATTAGATGCCATTGAATCATACACTTTAAAATGTTTAATTTAATATTGCATAAGTTTTACCTCAAAAACTAAAAGAAAATTTTTTGTGTGAAGAATCTATATACAAACCTGTACCATCCCAGAAACACAGAAGGTGCTCAATAATATGAGCACCTTCTTTCTCTTTTACCCCTAATCTGTGCTTAAAACTGTGATAGACATTATCCTTGCCCTCAAAGAGCTTCCCATCTAGTTGGAAAAACAATATTTAAAATGTTAGTGAATAATATAAATATAATTAAGGACTAAATTATATGGTGTTAACTTAGTTTGGGAAGAGAAAAATGAATGAGGACTAGATTAATTGGGGAAGATATCATGAAGAAGATGAAAATTAACCTGGACCATAATATATTGGACAGGGTTGAACAGAAGAAAAGAGGCATTTCAGGTAAGAAGGACAACCTGCACTAGGACACAGGGATTGGAATGTAGCGCAGCCTGTCAGGGTACTCTAAAGAGACTGCCTTGTCTACCTCAGGTGGCACTTTGGTGAGCCATCAGGAATAGAAATGATGGAGTTGAGTTATGTTACAGAGAGCATTCAGAATCTGGGAAGGAGCTTACATTTGATATGGCAAAAAACTGCACCATTTGAGATTTTCGAAGAAGGGAAATGACCTGATACAATTATGGTAACAAAGAATTGATCTGGTACAATGTGCAAAACGGAGTGGCTGAGGCAGGAAGTGAAGTTAGGGGAGCCAGGTAGGAAACCAGAGAAAGACTGAGCTGGATGGGAACACTTGGAAGTGAACAGAGGTAACTAATGTGAGAGATCGTTCAAAGGAAGAATCCACAAGATTTGGAGATAGACTGGGATTGCTAGGGCAAGTTTAATTCTTAAGTAGCAGGAACTTTCATTTTAATTATATTCTGAAGATTTGTGTGGGCTCTGATATAATGACGAAACACTCCACTCTTCTTTCCTAATATACAAAAGTTCTTTTAATAAAACTCTTGATTCCCTTATTTAATATTCATTTATTGACAGTATTTATTGAGCCTTTACTATGTACCCCAACTATGTGCTGATGATTCAGTGGTGGTTCCTGCCTTCATAGAGCTTGTATTCTAGTTGAGGAGACAGAAGTAATCAAGAAAACAGAAGAGTAGATAACATTGCATCAGGTTGTGATATGTGATAAGAAAATAAAATAATTACTATTTTTGATTAATTACCTGAGGGAAACAAATCCTCTTGCTTAAAAACAATGATGGGGTGTAGGGGTGCCAACTTTAAAAGATTATCAGGGGATGCATCTGTGACAAAGTAGCATTTAAGCTGAACCCAAAGAATAAAAAGGAGCCTGCCGTGTTAACAGCCAAGGAAAGAGCATCACAAGCAGTCAGAACAGCAGGTAGCAAAGAAACTGTTCAAGAAACTGAAAAACCAGAATAGCTGGGGCACAGAGTGAGGGGGAAGTGATGTGTGATGCGTGCAGCAGTGGGCAGGGTCCAGATCATGCAGAGCTTGGAGGGCAGGGAAGGGAGTTTTGATTTTATTCTAAATGCAGTGGAGAACCACCGGAGGGTTTTATGTAGGGGAATGATATGGTCCTTTTTGTCATTAGACAGGCCCAGTGCCAGCACTGGTCATTTCAGTCTCGGTCAGGGTTCCAATAGAAATGTGAGAAGGTCCCTTTCTTTTTTACCACCTCTGCTTTGTTAGTGCTTATCTGGTGAGCTGCCCACTCAGCCTACTGCACTTCCCTATGTGAGCAAGTGCTTATATAAACTCGTTTCTTGGCCCTTGATGTAATATAAAAGTAATTATCAGCTAACTTGTCTAGGATATTCAGACCTCTATCCTACGCATATACCTCATCTCAATGGCCTACATAAAATAAAGGAAACAAATAGAGGATTTCTGCTAGATTTTGATGTTCAGTAGAATTCAAACTTAGTTAAGGGCTTAGATGAGTACAGAACTGTCAAATAATCACAGAAGAATATTGGTATGTTTTTTTACTTTCTGTAGAGATTAATTCAGTGGACGATTTTATTTACCTCAATTGAAATTTAAATTTGAGCATACTCTGATGTATCCAGAGTTTTAATTCTTTCCTCCCAGATGCTGAGGCTTTGTCTCTAACTCATATCTAGGGGGGAAGACCTTCACATAACAAAGAAAGTGAGAAGGTTATTTCTAATGGTAAATCTCTTGATGTATTGAGATTCTGCTGCTTCTCAGCTTCATAATCCCTCAGACTTGAAACTGGGTATAGGATTTCTTTGGGGAATGATGAAAATATTCAGCTATTATTAGATAGTAGTAATGGTTGCACAACTTTGTGAATATACCAAAAACCGCTGAGTTGTGTACTTTAAAATGGTGAATTTTATGGTATGTGAATTATATCTCTATAAAATAATGTTTACCAAAAAAAAAGTAGACTCTAATTATTAGCTACAAAACACTAGAATTAAAAAGAATAATTTTTAGCAAATTAAAGCCTGGTTTTCACTGAATTCTGTACTTATAGTTATGGCTTTTAAAAGAGTAGATTTTACTAAAGAGACGTGTATCAGTAAATTATAAGTTGACCATGTAGCTGTATCTCCACAGCCCCGCTTCTTTTCACGCAAAATTTGGGTATTTTAAAACTGATATAGGAAACCATTTGCTTCTATTGTTAGAGTTTGGCTTTATATTTTTGATTATTTGTACTACATTTGTAATTCTTATCCTTTTTTAAATGTTTTTCTTTTCACGCAAAATTTGGGCATTTTAAAACTGATATAGGAAACCATTTGCTTCTATTGTTAGAATTTGGCTTTATATTTTTGATTATTTGTACTACATTTGTAATTCTTATCCTTTTTTAAATGTTCAGTTATCATTCTAATGACTTTCAGGCAATTTTAAATGAGGCTGTGTACATGTATGCAGCATGTATATGTGTGTTTTCTCTAGTAAGCCGCCATCTCTAGATCCCATATTACGATGTGTTAAGTGGTTTAAGTATGTTCTAGAATAATGTAAACAGTACAAATAGATCTCATTTCCCCCCTTTATGATCTCCCTTTCTCCTTCCCCTATCCCCTTCCCACTCTTGGCCTTTCTTGTGTTCTAAAACATAAAATGAGTTTAGAGTGTAAAACCTTAGGTTTAATTCATTCTTTCTATAAGTATTTACTGGGCACCTACTATATGTCAAGGCATTATGCTAAGGTTAAAGATACGGAAACAAAATACCTGGTTTCAGACAAATCAAATGATAAATCTTAGAGCTACTCTAGGAACAGGTTTCAGACAGATCAAATGATAAATCTTAGAGCTACTCTGGGAACAGTTAGGAGAGTGCTTAACCCAGACAAGGTCAGTCAGGCAGGACTTACTTTTACCATCAATATAATTAGAGGGTCAATCTTTGAAACCAAGTCACACCTATTATGCATTTTTAGACAACTGTAACGTGCTTGGCCCATTACACATCCTTTAACTATATAAGAACAGGAAAAAAAAAAATCTTGAGAAAAGCAATGTCTATCCCCAAGATACGTGTATAAGCCAAAAATCATTTTTAAAAAATTGGTGCCATCAATGCTATACTCCACAGATATATATGATCAATTATGTTTCAGTGTAAAATAAGTAAATAAATAAATAAATAAATGTTGGCACAAATGCAAGCAATACACGTGCAAAGACACTGGGTGAGAGTTTGGTTTCTGCTCCTTTGACTGCTTAGCATATTTAAGACCTTTGAAACTATCAGAGCTTCTAGGGGCTTTCTCATAAGTAATATGCTGGCTAGACTAAAAAAACAATACCATCGTGAACTTACAAGAATTCCTGTTCTCATTGGTATTTTTAAAGAAACAAACAAGCTTCTTTACTTTGCATTGCTTTCTACAGGACTGATTTTCAACTGATATGTACAGATACAGCCATATTGATTGTCAAATACTGAAATACACCCTTAGTGGTTGGTAAAGAGCTGCTGTCATAAGCCGTCTGGATGCTCCACCACAGGCTGACCTCTCCCCAGGAACTCTACACCTGCATCTCCTGACAATCCAACCATTAGAAGGTTGCCCCCAGGCATAGCACGGGGCCTTTAGGACCCTTCTTCAGTGCTCTTGCATCCTTACTGATTACTGGTGCCTGGGCCGTCCCCATTGTTTAATAATTTTGAATATCACCCTGACTTTCTGACTGTTTTGAGTAAATCATTACTGTTTTATCAGTGTTTGTGTCCTGCCATCTAGAGTGTCAGATGGCTCTATCTCATCTGCATTGTTTATCTATGTAGAAACAACATTCTGTGGGTTTTTCTTTCCTTTTTTTTTTTTTTCTGAATAAGCCCAGAATACCATCATCCTGTAACTCTAATTGTTTCCTAAACCATACTGCCTTTTTTCTCTATTTTTCTCAGTGTTGACGGTTTGACCTAAGTTCTGTGTTCTCTTATTGTTTCTTTCAGTTCGCTTTGCACCTTATAGGCCTCCAGATATCTCCCTGAAGCCTCTGCTCTTTGAAGTGCCCAGCATCACTACAGAGTCAGTGTTTGTTGGCCGGGATTGGGTTTTCCATGAAATAGATGCTCAGCTTCAAAGTTCAAATGCCAGCGTGAACCAAGGAGTAGTGATTGTGGGAAATATTGGTTTTGGCAAAACGGCCATCATCTCCAGACTGGTGGCCCTCAGCTGCCATGGTACACGGATGAGACAGATTGCCTCAGACAGTCCACATGCCTCCCCCAAACGTATGTATTCCTTTTTAAAGAACTCTCTGCTTTGTTGGCTCTGAAATTTTTTCTGACATTTATTTTAGGTCACATATCCTTTTATTTTCTGATCTGCAAAACCTGACTTGCATGTGAGGACAATTAATTCAGAATTGAGGGAAAGAATGTAGTACTCTGTTTACATCTAACCCACATATCCAGCAGTCACCTAAGCATGACTGAAAAAACCTTTCTTGTAGAATAAATTTATAACTCTTCCCTGCTGGCCATATGGCTGGTCTGTCCTTTGGATAATGACTACAGTGATTGTCTGCTAAGCCATTTGCATCCATCACTGTCACATTTTGCTCAGCCTGTGCTCATTTCTTCTTGCTACATGCCAGCATAGTCTGTTTATGGCCTTCATGTTTTTGCTGTTGACGTCAGTGTTGCACTACTTGGACTTGAGCTTCATCGTGTCCTTGAAGGGTTTCTCCTGTTTCCTTGTTAAAAGGTGCTGAGCTTTCACATGTATTCAGACATCTTTCATCACAAGCAGGGTACAACTTAATGATCACCACCAAGATCTTGTTTATTTTTAAAATACTCATATAGTATTACTATTGCCAGACACTCTCTAAGTAATTTACAGATATCAATTCATCCAGTCCTCTTATCAACTCAGTGAGGTAGTTCTGTTGTTTTCATTTCTCAGGTAAGTAATTTGAGGCTCAGAGAGGTTAATTAAGCATCCCAGATTTTACAGCCAGTAAATGGTGAAATTAAGCAGTCTCGTTTCAAAGGCCGTTCTCTTATCCATTTTGTTATGCCGCCTCTCCTTATTGATGAAACTTACTCAGTTAAAGAAAATAAATGAAAATGTATGAATGTTCTTCCTGTACACACTGTATGTATAAAATCAGTCTGCCTTGTTTCTATTAGTTATAAGAAAACAAAAAAGGGGGCCGGCCCGGTGGCGCACTGCTACAGTGCGCTGCTTGGGAGCGTGGTGGCGCTCCCGCCGAGGGTTCGGATCCCACATACAGACCGGTTCCCGCTCACTGGCTGAGCGAGGTGTGGGCGCAGCACCGGGGGTTGCGATCCCGTTGCCGGTCCCGGTCCGGTGCGGGCGCGACACTGAGGGTTGCGATCTGTTGCCGGACACGAAAAAAGACAAAAAGGAAAAAAAAAAAGAAAACAAAAAAGGGAACTTTTGCCCTGCTAGTCCAAATTAATAATCTAGCCCACCACAAACTTTCAGACTTGAAACACTAGAAATGATTTGTTTAAGATCATCATAGTTACAGGGTCTAGCACAGTGCTAGAAACTTAACAGGAATGACCTGCATACCTTCCAAGCATCTTGGTTTTCGATTGAAATTAATTAGCAGTCTTATATCATTAAGTAGGCAGATTGCCTCTGGTAAACTTATGGATGGCTAACATATGGAAGAAAAACCAATGTCTAGGAAGAAAACTGGTTCAATCAAAATACCTTCTTTACCAAGATTTGGTAAGAATTAATATAGAAGGATTCTTAGGAGAAATACCATGCTTAATTTCTTAAATGAAGCTCTTCTGAGGTAGATTAGCATGGTATTGTGGGAGTCAAGAGTCCAGGGTTTGTGCCTCAATACTCAAATTGAGTATACTTTGTGACCTTGAGAATTTTGCTTTAATTTCTTCAGAGCTCTGTAAAATAAAGAAGTGTGACTAGTTGATTTTTAAGAATTATTTCTGGTGCTAAAATTTTGACTCTAAGAACATGTCTTTATGGTTGAAATTAACTTTCCATACCTGTTCCAGTATTTTCCCTTGAGTGCTTAAGTATCTATCACACCATGCTACTTCTTATCTGCATGGTCCAAGAAGTTAGCTATTTGAGTGTGTCAGAAAGAAAACCAGATAGCTCATAGTCTCTCTGACTCCTCTGCATATCACTGTTGCAGATAACAGAGTGGTAGAATCATGCATGACAGAAGATAAATCCCAAGGGCAAGAAGAGCTGCTTTCTCAGAAAGCAAAGGGTACCTAAGGGTCCCCCATAAGCCTGGGAAAGCAAGAGTTAGTAGAAAACACTTTATGTGCTCCCCAAAGCAGATATTCTTTAAAGGTAGTTCATTAAGTTATTCTCTAATATCTACTGCCTTTTATCTCCTGAGAATCTCCAAAAACACTGGAACACTCCCCATTCTGGGGATAAATATCCTTTGTTGAGACTGTAGATTTGGCCTGATAGTTGACTTTCAAAACTTGAAAGAATCAGGGGAGATAAGAGTATATGGTTATATATCTATCAGAATTACAGAGAACCAGCATTGCCTTATACAAAATAATTTTCGTTGTAATCTTTTGATGTCCAAACTATATTCTACCTCTGCCACCTTAACAGAACAAGTCATCTTTAAAGAAGGGTCAAGAGTAAGTGACTGATATAATGCAAATGATTTTTCAGCACAAATCTGTTATGTATTTGAGCTAGCACTGAAAATTTTACTGGCAGCAACAGAATTTTTTTCATTAATGAATAAGAATGGTGTCTGCTTAATTTTTTAGAGTTTAACTGACATTAAGATTGGATAGGTTTGTTTGGAATCTCGCTGGCTTTCCAAATCTTTGGTCAGTGATGCCAGTGATGTAGTTGTAGAAATAATGAAAATAAATGGAAAATTATTGGAGCTCCCAACTTTTATCTCTGCATCATCTGTCGTGCTTTCTTCTGCCCCTATTTCCTCCATCCTGAGCAGTACTGCTGTGGAAGAAGTATGCAGTTTAGCCCACGGGATTGCATTGCCTGGCTCTGCTTCCCCCACAGACTCAGCCCCATAGCCCGCCCCCTCCTTGTCATTTCCCTGAGAAGGTACACAAAAGCTGTCAAGACAGGCACTAGCCTGTCATCTTGCTTTCTGCCTACTTTCCCGAACCTGACTCCCCCATCAATCTTCACCACCACCACCATGATCATCCACCCACTCCCAACACAAACACACACACACACACACACACACACATACACAGAACAAAAACATTTTGTGAAAATAGACCTGTTGTGTAATTCAGGCATTATTAACTATACATGTACTCAGTACGGTAGTTAGGGAAGCTCTGTGTAATACAAGACTGTATTTCTCTATCACTAAAAGTCTCAGTGTAGTTATTATTTGGATTTGACATTTGCCAACAGCTGCCAGACCCTACACAGCTGTTTAGTGAGTAACCCCTACCCTCCCTATTCTGCTCATTTCTGAAGTCTGTCTTGCCAGTTTGCTGTACACACCAACTACTGCCTACCTATTAACTTTTATTTCTACTGTTCTCTGAATACCAAACAGAAAGTAAGACACTCAGACAAAAAGGAGGGCAGCTTCAAAAGTGAATAGCCAGAAGACAAAGGGTAATTGGACAGTAATTGCCCACAAAATCAAATACCAGATAAAGGCAAAGGGAGTGGAGGCATGGGGTGAACAGCAGAAATAACACAGTGACAATCACTGAACTTTACCTCAACTCAAATTGTCACCATTTCTTTTGGCTCTTTTAACAGCCAACTCTTTATACCTACCCCTCTGCAATTATTCAGGAAAAGTTCTGAATAATCCAGTAACAAAGAAATTTACCCCACCTGTTGGATGGAAGAAATCTAAATTCACTCGTAGTGGTAAGGACTTAGATGAGGACTACATTCCCATTCCTCCTTTTCAATAGCTACTGACCATCAAATAACAACTTCAGATATTTATTTTGGTACTCATTTTTAAATTATAGTTTTACTCATAAATGTCTATAATTTCTAGGTAGAAGGTAAGAATACATTTTTTAAAAAAAGGAACAAATAGAATTTTAAAAATTTATGAACAGCTTTATTGAGCTATACTTCACATACTATACAATTTACCCATTTAAAGTGTTCAGTTCAGTATTTTTAGTATATTCACAGGATTGTATAGCAATCACCATAATCTAATTTTAGAACATTTTTGTCCTCCTAAAAGAAACTCATGCCTATTAGCAGTCTCAATCCCAATTCTTCCCTTAACTCCCTCCCTCCAGCCCTAAGTAACCACTAATGTACTTTCCATCTCCGTGGGTTTTCCTATTCTGGGCATTTTATATAAATAAAATCATAAAATATATGATCTTTTTTGATTGACAACTTTGACTTACATATTACAACATGGATGACCCTTGAAAATATGCTATCAGTATCTCATTTCTTTTTATTGTTGAGTAATAGTTCATTGTATGGATATACCACATTTTATCCATTCATCAGTTAATGGATATTTAGGTTGTTTCCACTTTTTGGCTATTATGAATCATGCTTCCGTGAACATTTGTGTACAAGTTTCTGTGTGGACTTTTGTTTTTGTTTCTCTTGGGTATATACCTAAGAGTGGAATTGCTGGGTCATAGAATAAATGGAATTTAACTAATTTAACTTTAGTTCAGAGTTTTATGGTTATCTGATGCAAATATCTCATGTTTTTAATCCAGATGTGGACGCCAACAGGGAACTGCCACTCACACAGCCACCTTCAGCTCACTCATCTATCACCAGTGGAAGCTGCCCAGGAACTCCAGAAATGCGCAGGCGGCAGGAGGAGGCTATGCGAAGACTAGCCTCGCAGGTACAATAGGATTCCCAAGTTGGGGACATGCTAGTTCCATTTTAACATCAAGGAGGCAAAGGTAGGGAGACCCTTGGCAAAGTGAACAAAAATACTCGTATGTAAAAAAGGTATACTATGAGAATGTGGAGAAAAGTTTCTCTTTATTTGCTGTTTCTAGAAACATACTTTATCATGATGGGATCAGAACCTTAGAACTGGAAAGACACTTAGAAGTAAAGTCCTCTAGTAAACAGATAAGAAAGTTGATACTCAAAGAAGTTATATAGTTTACCCAAGATCACAGTTTAGGTAATCAGTACTTTTGAATTTTCATTCCTAGCTCAAAACTCTTCTTGCTATACTATATACTGTCCGTAATATTTTTATATTTTTTAAAATATATATGTACTGCTATATCTTTTTTCCTTAAAGTTTATACATTATCTATTGCTTCTTATTAAGGATAATGAGAATTGTAGCTCTTTCACTTTCTTTCCTCCTACCATCATCCCTATTCTGTCTCCTTCTTTTTACAGCATCCTGTTCTTGTTTTATGGATGCTATGTATTCTCTTTTCTTTAATAGGCACTGAAAAACTGATTGGAAGCTTGTGTGTGTTGAGAGTTTGACTACAGAGCATTAAGATGATCAGATCCTTATTGGTAATACCCAAAAGTTGGTGTCCATACATTTTGGGTTTTTTGGGTTGTGTGTGTGTGTGTGCGCGCGTGTGTGTGTGTGCGCGCGCGTGCTGTTCGTATTCTCTAGTAAAGAATTCTCCAATCTTCTGCCTGGAGGATATACGAGTATATCCTGGGTGCCAGCATTTTGGAGCTGGGCAGAAGAGGGCTGGGGTTTCACTTTGATATACAAACATATTTAAGCCCCTTGTTTTTAATCCTGCACCTGATCCCTACCTTTCTCTGTGTGTGGTGTTCCTAAATCTAGATTCTCTCTTGTTTGGGTTCTTTAGTGAATATAATTCTCTACCCTGTGGGTATTGGGGGAAGGTAGTCATCAGGCTGGGCAGGGTAGGAATAGAGTATGGGGATCTAACTTCTCCTTATATAAATTTCAAATAAACTCTGTGTTTTCAGCTCCCTTCCTCACCCTCATTTTCCACAGTACCTGGTGCTTCTAATTCCTGTGTTTTTTTGAAGTTTTATGGGTGGTCTGTAATATCATAAGATTCTAATTTCTTCATAGAAATCGAGTTCTGCTCAGAGCCAGAGAAGTAGCATGTTTCCCCCAGCTACGTTATTAATTATACCCACTCATTAGTACACACTCATCTATAAATGAGCTTCTGAAAACAGTCTGAGATTCTCCTTATATTCATTGCTAACTCATTGTAAATTTCAAAGACATCTTTGTTTTTTCCTAAGTATTCTGAGTAAATGGACTCTAGCCTCTTTAGAACAGTTATAATAAATATCTTAGAAATACATGAATGCCGAAGAGCTTCCAGCATCACAGTTATTCACTTATTATTCACATTTATTCAGTTGTTCATATAGAATATACATTTGGAGTACCTGTAATCCAGGACTGAAGAAAAATCAACAAACAAACAGACACAATCCCTGCTGTTATATAGCCCACATTGTCATGGTTGAGAGAAGGACAATAAACGAACAAATAAATATCTAGTATGTCAGATGATGATAAGAGCTAAGAAGATCTGAGAATTAAGTCTTCCCATTTTGTTAGATCTTAGTTCCTCTCTCATTAAGAGAAGTCTCAAGATGTTTATGTTCAATGTTAAATATTGTAAGCAGGAAATTAGTGACTACTTACACTTACTAGAGGAGTGATCACATTTTAAATTTCCTGACTGCGTCTTTCTTAAGCAAAATACAGATAAACCTTTCTGTACCTTTAGTTGGGATATTTTTAAGTTTATTATAAACATTGTGCGAGAAATGGCCCTTTAGGTTAAAATTATCTCAGTAATTGTGCCACACGTTGCAGTGCAGCTACACAAGTTTGTGCTGTAGAAGTGTAGAGCAGAAGTCAGCAATCTTGCTTCTCATCTGCAACAAGCCAGTAAGCAGAAATTATCTTTTAAGTGATGTTTTCAGATCAATTAATGTTTTGATGAAGTAGGCTAATAGATAAAAATTTAAAGTGTCCTTGAAAAACCTCTCAATTGACAAAGTTCTTAGTGTCAATTCTTGTATATCAGTAATTGCAATTGGTATTTCATAGTATTTTTGCTGCTTCCTGTGCTGCTACTTAATTGAAAAGAGTGAAGAGTTTTTGTTACAACTTTAGCAAAATTTCATTTATTGAAGAAACACTTTGCTCTTGAAGTAACAGGTTTTGCTAGGTCAGCATCTCTCAACTGTATCTCCAGTTAACATTGCATATTTCTTCTGAAGAATAATTACAATAGAGGATCACAGAGATCTCATTCAGGGCCTTTCCTGGATATGTGAATTTAACTGTAATAACAGTAGTTTTTCAGGTTTTGAGTCTGCTACCATGTCATCATACATGCAGAATTTACAGGACAAGGAGAGGCTGGTTTCCATTTCCTGAGGACTTAATGTGTGTTGGGAGGTCACTACTGTTTATGTTATGTTTTTTACCTCATTTCTTCATTCTGACTATAACTCTATGAGGTAATCATTATTATCTCCATTTTACAGGTGAGGAAATTGTGACTTCAGTGATTGATTAATTTTTCCAAGATCATACTGTTAATAAATAGCAGAGCTAGGATTCAGAGCCAGTATTCACCCCTGTGAGGAGAATACTACTATTTTCCCCATTCTGCAGACAGGGAAACAGAGGATCTGAGTTAAATAACTTGCCCAAGAAACAAACTAGTACCTGACCGAGACAAGATTTAAACTGAGGCAGCCAGGTAGACTGCAGAGTCTGTGCTTTTACCCACTACACTATGCTGCCTGTCTAGTATGACAAGGATTTTTGTTTAGTGTTCTTTTGGAAAATCTATCAGTCATTGAATGTGTCTTCAAAGCAAGAAAATTATAATAATGGTGCAATTTTCAGTCATTTTGCTGACCTAAAATTCTTCCAAAAAAGGCTTTTATGCAACTTGAAGTTCCTGTCACATTAGGCAAGTTGTCACTGGCTTAGTCCATAGATTAAGAAGCTAATACATCTGAAATTAGCTAGTTAGAGAAACCAGCTAATTTTAAGAAATGTCAGAGAGACACAAAATGCAAACTTTTTTCCAAGGAAATCTGTGTAAGAAAAAAAAATCAAATGTCACCCTTGCCAAGAGACTAGTTATGTACCGTAAGGGGTGATGTCAAATAATCATGGTTCCTGATATTATTACTGCTACTCTTAAAACAGTCAGCTGAAGAAAGTAATCTTTTCAGCAGTCATGTAATATTGAGCTTAACAATACTATGGAGACATAAGCCACATGACATACACACACACAGAAGGCAAAAAACAGTGAAGTATAAGATTTGACTTGTGTTGCATTGGCTATTTTTGAAAAGATTTGATTTAGGAGAAATGAGATCCAAACTAAACAACAACCTATAGATGATGTTTTATAAAATTTGTCTAAGGCTTTTCTACTCTAAAAATTAGCATTTTAGCTTTGTAGTCACACCCAGATTTAATCTACATTCAGAATACTGAATATAGGAAAACAACACTGTTGTTTGTCAATTTCAGTGTTTTTTTTATCTGCCTCTTCCACTAGAATGGGTCAGTGTTTAAATGTTCACCACTATATCCCAGCTCCTAGCACAATACCTGGCACGTAAATATTTGTTACATGAATGAAGAAATTCTAGTGTATTCTCTATTTTAAGCCTGAGTAATCTTTCTAAAACATATATTTGTTTTTGCTACTTAAAACCAGCAAATGGCTTCTCTTTGCCCTTGCATGTAATCTAAATTCCCTTTTAAAATACAGCATGAACTGTAATGAAAGGGCCTTTGCTTTTGCATATCTAGCCTAGGACTAGGTATTTGGGGTCGGATAATTCTTTTTGTGTAGGGTTTGGGTGGGGGGCAGGTATTATCCTGTGTAATATAGGATGTTTAGAAGTATTTTTGGCCTCTATCCACTAGTAGTAACACTTCCTCAACCCCAATTATAACTCCAAAAATATCTGCAAACATTGCCAAACTTTCCCTGGGGAGCAAATCCACTCCCGGTTAAAAGCCCCTGTTCTGCCTTATGTCCTGCTATTCCCTACTCACACTGTAGTCACACTGAAATTAATTTTAATTCCTTGAAAATGCGAAGCTGCGTCTTGCTTTAGGGCCTTTGCACATACTGTTTATTTCTGCCTGGAACATTACCACATCCTGGTTCACTTCTCATCTTCTTCATACTTCAGCTTAAATATTGCTTTTTACAATAAGTCACCTCTGGCTGTCCCAAGTAACCTTAAGGTGCCCCAGCTATGTGTTTCCACAGCACTCTATATTTCCTCTCTCATAGTGCCTGTCACACTATTATTATTATTTGTTTAATTGCCTCTCTTTCCTGCTAAACCATCAAGGGCAAACAGGGGTCATATCTATATGCTTATCATTATCTCCAGAACCTAGCACAGTGCCTGGCATACAGTGGAGGTTTAATTAATATTTGTGAATGAGTATAAATGTCACTATTTTCCATTAGGAAATCTTGGGGCATTCAATTGACTGCTTATTCATAGTACTGATTCCCAACCAACTTATTAGGTCAGATCAGAATCAGATTCAAGAATGATTCCTGGTAGAGATTCTGGAATTCTCCCAGTCCTCTGCAACAGAGATTTATAAATTGTGGGTTAAATGCACTTGGCTATTCATATTGTGCTACACCTACTTCTCTAGGAATTCCAAATGGACTAAGTAAGTTAGTCACTTTTCTTTAAACTTTGTATTTGGTATTGGCCATAACCTCTGTCTGAAGTAATCAGTAATCTATAATTGAATAGTAATAATCTATAGGATACAGCTATTTAGCTCTAGAATTATAACAAAGGTAAACATTACCCTGAGCTCTGCTACATGTATTTGGGTCTAATTCTGAACTTTCTATTCTGTTCCACTAATTTATTAGTCTATTCACACACCAGTACCACACTGTTTTGGTTAGAGAGGCTTTATAGTATGTTTCAGTGTCTGATAGTTAGAGCTCTGTTGTTTCTTTAGTTGTAGCAGAGAGAAAATCCTCACAACATAGCCCAAAAGCACAGACAACAAAAGCAAAAATGGACAAATGGGATGGCATCAAACTAAAAAGCTTCTGCACAGCAAAGGAAACAATTAACAAAGTAAAGAGACAGTCCATGGAATGGGAGAAAATATTTGCAAGCAAGTTAATATCCAAAATATATAATGAACTCAAACAACTCAAAAGCAAGAAAATACAATTTAAAAATGGGCAAAGGACCTGGACAGGCATTTCTCAAAAGAAAACATACAAATGGACAACAGGTACATGATAAAATGTTCAGCATCACTAAACACTGGGGAAATGCAAATTAAAACCCCACATTGAGATAACACCTCATACCTCTTAGAATGGCTTTTATCAAAAAAATGAAAGATAACCAACGTTGGTGAGGATTTGGAGAAAAAGGAACTCTTGTACATTGTTAGTGATGATGTAAATTAGTACAGCCATTATGGAAAATGGTATGGAGGTTCCTCAAAAAACTAAAAATAAAACTACCATATGATCTAATAATCCCACTTCTGGGTATATATCTAAAGGAATCAAAATCAGTATGTTGAAGGGACATCTACACTCTCATGTTAATGGCTGGCACAGAAAGACAAATACTACATGATCTCACTTATAGGTGGAATCTAAAAAAGTTGAGCTCATAGAAGTAGAGAGTAAAATGGTGATTACCAGAGGCTATGGGGTGGAAGGCAATGGGGAGTGGTTGATCAAAGGGTACAAAGTTTCAAATTGATAGGAGAAGTAAGTTTTGAGATCCATTGCACAGCAGGGTGACTATAATAATAATGTATATTTCAAAATAAGAGTAAATTTCAAATGTATCACCATGAAAAATGATAGATAAGCAAGGTGATGGATATGTTAATTAGCTTGATTTAATATTCCACATTGTGTGTGTGTGTATATATAAAAACATCACATTGTACCCCATAAATGTATACAACTATGATTTGTCAATCAAGAATATTTATAATAAAAATCTCTCACTTGTCAAGTTTTAGCATAGTGTCAAAGAAGAATATCCACAATTACCTGGAAAGGTTATTAAAATATCCTTCTCTTCTCCAAATATATTGGGATACTTCAAAAGTTCATGGAGAGATAGATTTAAAAGATAATATGAATCTTTCTATGAACTTTTTAAGTACCCTTTGTGTGTCTGTGTGTGTGTGTGTGTTTGTCAAGAGGTGGGAGGGGGGAGATATGCAGAAATATACATAGGTGTTTATAAGTTAATACAGGGGGTCTTCAAAAAGTTCATGGAAAATGTACATAGGTGAAATATACATAGGTGTTTATAAGTTAATACAGGGGGTCTTCAAAAAGTTCATGGAAAATGTGTACTATGAAAAAACTATGCATGGATTTCAAAGTTTCTTTACACTAAAATAAACTATCTTGTTACAAGGTGTCTGAACAGGATCTAGTTGAGGCACTAAGAAGCATAAGATACTAGTTTCAAAAGAGCCCCTATCAGAGCAACATGAATTCTGCTAAAATTGAAGCAAGAAAAAAACATCAAATTTATGCTTTACGAAAAATTTATTGAGACAATGCCCCCAAAGAAATTAGTTTACAAATGGATAACTTCTTTTAAGAAGGGACAAGATGGTGTTGAAGATGAAAGTCACAGCTGCAGACCATCCACATCCATTTGTGATGGAAAGATTCATCTTGTTCGTGTCCTAATTGAGGAGGACTGACAATTAACAGGAGAAACAATAGCCAACACTGTAGACATCACAGTTGGTTCAGCTTACAGTATTCTGACTGAAACTTTACAGTTGAGAAAACTTTTCACTGGGGGGGTGCCAAAACTGTTGCACCCCGATCAGCTGCAGACATGAGCAGAACTTTCAGTGGAGATTTTAGACAAGTGGAATCAAGATCCTGAAGCATTTCTTTGAAGAATGGTAACAGAAGATGAAACATCAGTGCTGAAGACAAAGCACAATCAAAGCAGTGACTACCAAGAGGTGGAAGTGGTCCAGTCAAAACAAAAGCAGATTGGTCAAGAGCAAAGGTTATAGCAATGATTGGGGGGATGCTCAAGGCATTTTGCTTGTGGGGCCGAAGAACAATAACATGTGCTTATTATGAGAGAGTTTGGACAAAGGTAACCAACAGTTTAGCAGAAAAACGCCCAGGAAATCTCCACCAGCGAGTCCTCCACCACTGTCTCTCATCAAACAAGGGCAATTTTGTGAGAGTTTCAATGGGAAATCATCAGGCAGTCCTGATTTGGCTCCTTCTGGCTTATTTTTGTTTCCTAATCTTAAAAAAAAAAAACTAAAGCATCTCCCCCGAGGTATATATTAACTGCAAAGGGAAAGATAGGAACTTTACAGTGGAGAAACCTGGCACAACCTTAACCTTAATCAGGTAGTCAAGACCAACATCACAAGTAACAAAACATGCCAACATCATGAACCCTGTGATATAATCCACTAAGAAGGACACAACGTTGTGTTTGTGGTATTCTTGCAAAAAAAAAAAGTCTGTTAAATAATGAGAAAACATCAGACATTGAGAGACATTCAACAAAATAACTGATGAATAACCTTCAAAAATGTCAAGGTCATGGAAGACAGAGATGGAGGATCTCTTACAGACTACAGGAGACTAAGGAGAAATCATTAAATGCAAGATAGGGTCCTGGATAAAATCCTGGAACAGGAAAACAGCATTGTGGAAAAACTGTAAGATTTCAATAATGTTTTTAGGTAATAGTGTTGTGTCAGTGTTAATATCCTGATTTTGATAATTATGCTATGGTTATATAAGATGTTAATAAGAGAAGCTGGGTGAAGAATAAGTGGAAACTCTGTGTACTACTTTTGCAACATTTCTGTAAGTCTAAAATTAGTTCACAGTAAAAAGTTAAAAAATAAATATAAGTCCTACTGCAAAAAAAAAAAAAAAAGGATAGAGCTCCCAGCTGGAAAATTACTGAGACAGAACTCAAGCCTAGAAGCTATTCTTGGCTTCCAGTCCCCAGAGTAAAGATTAGAGTCAGAATTGAGGGACAAGAGAAAGTAGTTATTTACAGAGAGCCTCTAGGTCCCTAGAAATATTAAAAAACAAACTTTAACCTAAGAGTTGGAAGGATTGTGCTGATTAGGAAATTAAGCAGGTGGTGGTCAGGGAGAAGTTCACAAAAGGAGCGATGAAAAGGAGACACAGAGTGAGAGTGTGAGAACAGGTCTGAGGGAAGGGCAATTGCAGCATTAGAATTTAAATGATACAAATGCCAGTCATTATATTAATTAGATTTTTATGACCAAATGAATTACAGATATTCAAAGCTGCCTTTTCTTTATATGAGATTAGGTTAGTCCTGTCACAGATTATTCATTTGTCCATAGGAAATGGTCTATGGACAATGATGGCCTGAAACTTTTTTTTTGAAACATAGATTATACATATTTCGGGGGTATAGAATTGAATATCAATACCTGTGTATACTATGTGATGATCAAATTAGGATTATATTCATCATTATAAAATGTAATCATTCTTTGTGACCCTTTATCAGTTTCTCACTAACTCCCACCCCTTTCCCACTTCTAGTAACCACAGTTCTTTTCTCTCCTTTTGAAAGTTCAATGTATTATTATGATTATTCCTACTTTCTTTCTTTCTTTTTTATTTATTTGTTTATTTTTTAGCTCCCATTTATGAGTGAGGACATGTGTTATTTCTCTTTCCACGCCTGGCTTATTTCATTTAACATAATTTTCTCCAAGTTCATCCATGTTGCTGCAAATGGCAGAATTTCGTTCTTTTTTATGGCAGAGTAGTATTCTATTGTGTATATATACAACATTTTCCTTATCCAGTTATCTGTCAATGGACATTTACATTGGTTCCATATCTTGGCTATTGTAAATAGAGCTGCAGTAAACATGGGAGTGAAGGTATCCCTTTGACATGATAATTTCCATTCCTTTGGATACACTCAGCAGTGGATTGCTGGATTGTATAAGGCCTGGGACTTTTAACACAAGCTTGACAGATTTGCTGCCAAACAATCCCTTTGATGAGGTTTATGATTAGTTTTATCATTTCTTGGATACAGCATTAAATCAGATTTTATATACAGGGCTATGCTGACCTCCAGTCTTGTCTCTATAGCCTACAAGCCTGTCCTTTTATTTCTTTCCCTCACAGGAGTAACCTAAAATTTACTTGCTGTCTTTGAGAATTATTGCAACTCTGGTCATATCTGGTATATTTCAGGTAGAATTGTTTTAGTAAAAAGTTTAGGGATTTAGCATAGGGAAAACTTGAAATGGAAAAAAATTATAAAGATGGCCGGCCCGGTGGCGCACTGAATAGTGCGCCGCTCGGGAAGCGCGGCGGCGCTCCCGCCCGAGGGTTCGGATCCCACATACAGACCAGTTCCCGCTCACTGGCTGAGTCATTTCTTGGATACAGCATTAAATCAGATTTTATATACAGGGCTATGCTGACCTCCAGTCTTGTCTCTATAGCCTACAAGCCTGTCCTTTTATTTCTTTCCCTCACAGGAGTAACCTAAAATTTACTTGCTGTCTTTGAGAATTATTGCAACTCTGGTCATATCTGGTATATTTCAGGTAGAATTGTTTTAGTAAAAAGTTTAGGGATTTAGCATAGGGAAAACTTGAAATGGAAAAAAATTATAAAGATATAGCTAAAACCAAAATTTAGAGAAGTCACTTACAGAGAAGAATTCACCAAGGAGAAAGGTTTTTTTACCTGCTGATTTATTTTGGGGTAGACTAATTCTGAACCATTTCCAAGAAACTGTAATAATAGTGGGTGGGCATGATGACCTACTCAAAGCTATAGGGAGCAATCTAATACCTGTCACTGAGCACTGGTACAATGAGAGACCGAAGGAAAAAAAATCTACATTTCCAGGCTTGTTTCCTACTTTTATATGTAGGAAAAGATGTATATAATATCAGTAGACAATTTTGGGAAGTACCAAATGTTTTGACAGATTATATGCACATATACATACTACGTAGCTACTTTGAAATGTCTAGTGAATAACCTATTTTGAGCCATAGTGCCAATCTCATGACGGATGTTGAATGGTTTTTCTACCTGAATTCTGCAAAGGAATGGAGACTTTATATTTGGAATGCCAACAGTATTTAAAAATAAAAGAGAGGCAGCCACAGAAGGTGCATCCTTAGCATTGACCTTTGTTAGATGAAACCTCAGCCAAGAGCACAGATGATTTTTAATGAAAGCAGTAAAAGAACCCTTTTTCTAAATTTCAGAATTTTTGTCTTTAAAATGATATCCAATTACTTTAGGTAAAAGGTAATTTATAGCTGATTAGCTCAGCAGTGCTTAGCCTCAACATGTGGAATCAATTGAAGTGAAATATGGTGACAGTTCATATTGATTAAATGGTTTGCTGTTTGCTGTTTATCAAGTGGAGATTTGTATCCATGTATATGTAGCCACTGACAGTCACTGTTCGTTGGGAGAACAGATCAGTTGCTGACAGGTTTCCTCTTTGGATTTCTTACACTGTGTTTAGGATAGGTAATAAAGCAATGACCAACCTAAAGAAGAATGGAGATTTTTAAAATACATTTGACCCTTGAACAGCACAAGTTTGAACTGTGTGGGTCCACTTATATGCAGATCTTTTTCAGTAAATACATTGGAAAATTTTTGGTTAGGTGTGTCATGAAGGCTATTAGTAGTTACATACTTAAATATTTATGTAGTAGTTAAATAGTTAAGTTTTTAAAGAGTCAAAAGTTATACACGGATTTTGGACTGCACGGTAGGCATCCGTAACCTTCTCGTTGTTCAAGGGTCGACTGTACAACCTCTGGTTTCCAGTTTCTCTGTTGTGCTCAGACTTCATTGCCTCACTCACTAGCAATGTCTATCTTCAGCTTTATGTATTTGGTAACATTTCCTGTATTGTTCAGTTTGGGTTTTTATTTGTTTCTTTTTGTTTTTCAGTTGTTTTTTAAAAATTTGACATTTCTAGCATGTGCTAAAGACCTAGGATAACCATACCTGTAGATTAGGAGTCATTTCAAAGCAGAACTCTTTAGTAGATAATTGTTCTCTGAGAGGTGACTGAAGAGCTGGAATCCTAATAGTATATCCATGAATGCCTCTAGGACAAATCTGAGATGCCTGTAGGTACAACACTAGTAACTGAAAAGTCAGAGTATACAGAACCCTTGTCGAAGATGAGGAGGACAAGGATGATAATGGTGACATCAGCTGACATTACTGCACATTTACTATGTGCTGAGCACCATGCCAGGTATTTCCATACATTCATGCTGAATCTCCCATTCCAGTTTCATATTTTCTATGCAACCGCATCACTTTTCTGGGTAGTACTGAGCCATAAGAGTGGTCTAAATTTAAAATCACCCTTTGCACTTGCCCTTAGGCAAAGAAAACAACCAGAAGATATAGAGTGACCTCTATGCAAATTCAAACAAACAGAAAACCAGAGCCTAAAACTCCAGGTTCTAGGTAGACAGTTCAGACCCTATATGATATTAACACTCATAAATTCTCTAGATTCTTCAAATTTAAGACTTGCATCTAGCAAAAATTTCCTACTTCTTCCTTTTATCTAATTCTAGTGGTCTATTTCTCTCTTGCTGCATAGTTACTCAGAAAATATTTAATGATAGTTTTTAAATTGAATTATTTTATTTCTTTTAAAGCTTAGTTTATAATATAACTATTTTTTAATGATGTAAGTATATGCATTTTATGTGTTTGTTGAGACTAACATGATTTTTCTCTGATTATTTTCTTCCTAATGCTTTGTTACAAGGAATTAGACTTTTTTCTATACTGCTCCATGCTGAATGAATGTTAGCAATATTAATGTAAATCTTTATGCTTAGGCTCGCTTCCTATTTCTTATAATCCAAAGGGAAAACTCAATTTTTATTTTTAAGTTTTAATTCTGGGTTATATTATATGTATACAATAGAAATATTATATCAAATTTCCGATTTTTCACAAGTCAGGCAATTCTTGATTTAGCAGCTTTTATTTTTACTTAAAAAAGTTGAGGAATAGTGAGACAAAAGACAGTGTTAGAGAATGATCATGTAATAACCATAGGTCAGGCAATTCTTGATTTAGCAGCTTTTATTTTTACTTTAAAAAGTTGAGGAATAGTGAGACAAAAGACAGTGTTAGAGAATGATCATGTAATAACCATAGCTTTAGCTCTTGCTACTGATTAGCCTATTTTCATTTTCGTCTTTCTTGTGTAGGTGGTTGCCTATCACTATTGCCAAGCAGATAATGCCTATACCTGCTTGGTGCCAGAATTTGTCCACAATGTTGCTGCTCTGCTCTGCCGCTCCCCTCAGCTGACTGCCTATCGGGAGCAGCTTCTTCGGGAGCCTCACCTACAGAGCATGCTGAGCCTTCGGTCCTGTGTTCAAGACCCTATGGCCTCCTTCCGGAGGGGAGTCCTGGAGCCCCTGGAGAATCTCCACAAAGGTACAAGTGAGATCTAAAGGAGGTGAAAGGTGGAGGTTTTGGAGCCCAGGATCACCTGGGTTATGCTATAGAAATGATTATTTTTATCACAGTGCCAAAACTAAATGTTTCATAGCTGATGTCCTGCAGGATACAGTTAATAGATAAAAGCTTTTACTTGGGGGGAAAAAGAATTCCTGCAGGAACTGCTACTTCCCCTTTCTTTATAAAAATTCTCATTCTCATTTCCAAATATAATGCATTTTTCTTGTACTAAAGAAAGTAGAGCTTCCAGTCCTTTTCCAGTTCTTTATGTGGAGTTCAAATAAATCAGTAAAATTGTGGCTCCATCTCAGTGTTGTGGAATTCCTATAGTTAGAAACCTCCCAGTCTTTATGTAATATCTTTTATTACCCCATCAGTTCAGGTAAAGTGGAATGGTATACATGGTTGCACAATCCTGTGTATATACTATAAATCACTTAATTGTATACTTTAAAGGGTATTTAAAAGGTATAAGGATATTTTATGGTACATAAATTATATCTCAGGAAAGCTTTTATTTTTTAAAAGTGAAAAAAAAATTAAATGGAATCCATCTCTTGCTCATTGCTCTTGCCTTTCCTCCCCTTGTCCTCTATTTCTCTTGTCAGCTGCAGCCTAAGTGCAACCATCTCCTTAAAGATGGTGCATGCCTTTGTAAGTCTCTCTGCCCTATACCCACAACAATGTTTTGTCAATGCTGGAAGCCACAGAAAAGGACTTGAATTAACCATGAGATTCCTGAGCAATCCTGTTTATTCGTGAGAGACTTAATATACCCTTTTCAAGGGTTTCAGGGTACTCATAAGAAAAAGTGATTACAATTTCCATTCTCCTATCCATGATCTTCAGTGATTTCAGCTTCCACACTGGTTACTTGGATATCAAAATTTTTCTTTCTTCTCAACTCTAATGACCTCTGTTTCTACCTCTGCCACCTATTAACTTGACCATACCCTAGACCTTTTTAAACCTTGGAATTTCTTCACAAGTATTTTAAAGCATGTTTCTTGTACACTCAAAGCAGTCTCTAAATCCTATTCTTCCTTCATGATGTTTCTCACACTCATTCGTCTAAAATTTGTTCTCACTTTATCATCCCAAGGGCTATTCAACTGCCCATGACATCGTGTTTGTATTACTACCCCTTCCTGATCTTCTCTGATTATCTGGTTTAGTACTCCTTTCGCATCATAACACACTTAGAAAATTATAAAAATTTATATAGCTTACTAGGATAAAAATTCATGACTCCTCCTCATGTCCCAACATCACTGGCCTTAAGGCTATAGCAGTCCCAGGCCCCAGATGCCATGAGGACAGAAGAGATTCATTTTAAAACACACCTTTAACCCGTTCATGGCATACCTGGTGGGGAAGCTCTGCCCCAGTCTCTCCAGTCTTCTAGACTTTATGTCCTGCTTCCAGATAAAGCTTCATAAAATATTGCTCTGATCACTTAATTTCCCAATTCAGAAAGCACTGATTCTTTATTGCCTACTGAATTAACTTCCAGCTCCTTAGTCTAGCATTCAGGGTATTTGATGGCCTGGATCCAACCTATATTCCAGTCTTATTTTGCTCACTTTTATCCCTATGAACCCTGTGTTTACACGTAAATTAAAATATACAGTAGTCCAGGCCGGCCCGTGGCTCACTCGGTAGAGTGCGGTGCTGATAACACCAAGGCCACAGGTTCAGATCCTATATGGGGATGGCCGGTTTGCTCACTGGCTGAGC
>NW_007726774.1:147874-160719 GCF_000696425.1 Galeopterus variegatus
CCGCAAAAAAAAAAAAAAAAAGGATAGAGCTCCCAGCTGGAAAATTACTGAGACAGAACTCAAGCCTAGAAGCTATTCTTGGCTTCCAGTCCCCAGAGTAAAGATTAGAGTCAGAATTGAGGGACAAGAGAAAGTAGTTATTTACAGAGAGCCTCTAGGTCCCTAGAAATATTAAAAAACAAACTTTAACCTAAGAGTTGGAAGGATTGTGCTGATTAGGAAATTAAGCAGGTGGTGGTCAGGGAGAAGTTCACAAAAGGAGCGATGAAAAGGAGACACGGAGTGAGAGTGTGAGAACAGGTCTGAGGGAAGGGCAATTGCAGCATTAGAATTTAAATGATACAAATGCCAGTCATTATATTAATTAGATTTTTATGACCAAATGAATTACAGATATTCAAAGCTGCCTTTTCTTTATATGAGATTAGGTTAGTCCTGTCACAGATTATTCATTTGTCCATAGGAAATGGTCTATGGACAATGATGGCCTGAAACTTTTTTTTTGAAACATAGATTATACATATTTCGGGGGTATAGAATTGAATATCAATACCTGTGTATACTATGTGATGATCAAATTAGGATTATATTCATCATTATAAAATGTAATCATTCTTTGTGACCCTTTATCAGTTTCTCACTAACTCCCACCCCTTTCCCACTTCTAGTAACCACAGTTCTTTTCTCTCCTTTTGAAAGTTCAATGTATTATTATGATTATTCCTACTTTCTTTCTTTCTTTTTTATTTATTTGTTTATTTTTTAGCTCCCATTTATGAGTGAGGACATGTGTTATTTCTCTTTCCACGCCTGGCTTATTTCATTTAACATAATTTTCTCCAAGTTCATCCATGTTGCTGCAAATGGCAGAATTTCGTTCTTTTTTATGGCAGAGTAGTATTCTATTGTGTATATATACAACATTTTCCTTATCCAGTTATCTGTCAATGGACATTTACATTGGTTCCATATCTTGGCTATTGTAAATAGAGCTGCAGTAAACATGGGAGTGAAGGTATCCCTTTGACATGATAATTTCCATTCCTTTGGATACACTCAGCAGTGGATTGCTGGATTGTATAAGGCCTGGGACTTTTAACACAAGCTTGACAGATTTGCTGCCAAACAATCCCTTTGATGAGGTTTATGATTAGTTTTATCATTTCTTGGATACAGCATTAAATCAGATTTTATATACAGGGCTATGCTGACCTCCAGTCTTGTCTCTATAGCCTACAAGCCTGTCCTTTTATTTCTTTCCCTCACAGGAGTAACCTAAAATTTACTTGCTGTCTTTGAGAATTATTGCAACTCTGGTCATATCTGGTATATTTCAGGTAGAATTGTTTTAGTAAAAAGTTTAGGGATTTAGCATAGGGAAAACTTGAAATGGAAAAAAATTATAAAGATATAGCTAAAACCAAAATTTAGAGAAGTCACTTACAGAGAAGAATTCACCAAGGAGAAAGGTTTTTTTACCTGCTGATTTATTTTGGGGTAGACTAATTCTGAACCATTTCCAAGAAACTGTAATAATAGTGGGTGGGCATGATGACCTACTCAAAGCTATAGGGAGCAATCTAATACCTGTCACTGAGCACTGGTACAATGAGAGACCGAAGGAAAAAAAATCTACATTTCCAGGCTTGTTTCCTACTTTTATATGTAGGAAAAGATGTATATAATATCAGTAGACAATTTTGGGAAGTACCAAATGTTTTGACAGATTATATGCACATATACATACTACGTAGCTACTTTGAAATGTCTAGTGAATAACCTATTTTGAGCCATAGTGCCAATCTCATGACGGATGTTGAATGGTTTTTCTACCTGAATTCTGCAAAGGAATGGAGACTTTATATTTGGAATGCCAACAGTATTTAAAAATAAAAGAGAGGCAGCCACAGAAGGTGCATCCTTAGCATTGACCTTTGTTAGATGAAACCTCAGCCAAGAGCACAGATGATTTTTAATGAAAGCAGTAAAAGAACCCTTTTTCTAAATTTCAGAATTTTTGTCTTTAAAATGATATCCAATTACTTTAGGTAAAAGGTAATTTATAGCTGATTAGCTCAGCAGTGCTTAGCCTCAACATGTGGAATCAATTGAAGTGAAATATGGTGACAGTTCATATTGATTAAATGGTTTGCTGTTTGCTGTTTATCAAGTGGAGATTTGTATCCATGTATATGTAGCCACTGACAGTCACTGTTCGTTGGGAGAACAGATCAGTTGCTGACAGGTTTCCTCTTTGGATTTCTTACACTGTGTTTAGGATAGGTAATAAAGCAATGACCAACCTAAAGAAGAATGGAGATTTTTAAAATACATTTGACCCTTGAACAGCACAAGTTTGAACTGTGTGGGTCCACTTATATGCAGATCTTTTTCAGTAAATACATTGGAAAATTTTTGGTTAGGTGTGTCATGAAGGCTATTAGTAGTTACATACTTAAATATTTATGTAGTAGTTAAATAGTTAAGTTTTTAAAGAGTCAAAAGTTATACACGGATTTTGGACTGCACGGTAGGCATCCGTAACCTTCTCGTTGTTCAAGGGTCGACTGTACAACCTCTGGTTTCCAGTTTCTCTGTTGTGCTCAGACTTCATTGCCTCACTCACTAGCAATGTCTATCTTCAGCTTTATGTATTTGGTAACATTTCCTGTATTGTTCAGTTTGGGTTTTTATTTGTTTCTTTTTGTTTTTCAGTTGTTTTTTAAAAATTTGACATTTCTAGCATGTGCTAAAGACCTAGGATAACCATACCTGTAGATTAGGAGTCATTTCAAAGCAGAACTCTTTAGTAGATAATTGTTCTCTGAGAGGTGACTGAAGAGCTGGAATCCTAATAGTATATCCATGAATGCCTCTAGGACAAATCTGAGATGCCTGTAGGTACAACACTAGTAACTGAAAAGTCAGAGTATACAGAACCCTTGTCGAAGATGAGGAGGACAAGGATGATAATGGTGACATCAGCTGACATTACTGCACATTTACTATGTGCTGAGCACCATGCCAGGTATTTCCATACATTCATGCTGAATCTCCCATTCCAGTTTCATATTTTCTATGCAACCGCATCACTTTTCTGGGTAGTACTGAGCCATAAGAGTGGTCTAAATTTAAAATCACCCTTTGCACTTGCCCTTAGGCAAAGAAAACAACCAGAAGATATAGAGTGACCTCTATGCAAATTCAAACAAACAGAAAACCAGAGCCTAAAACTCCAGGTTCTAGGTAGACAGTTCAGACCCTATATGATATTAACACTCATAAATTCTCTAGATTCTTCAAATTTAAGACTTGCATCTAGCAAAAATTTCCTACTTCTTCCTTTTATCTAATTCTAGTGGTCTATTTCTCTCTTGCTGCATAGTTACTCAGAAAATATTTAATGATAGTTTTTAAATTGAATTATTTTATTTCTTTTAAAGCTTAGTTTATAATATAACTATTTTTTAATGATGTAAGTATATGCATTTTATGTGTTTGTTGAGACTAACATGATTTTTCTCTGATTATTTTCTTCCTAATGCTTTGTTACAAGGAATTAGACTTTTTTCTATACTGCTCCATGCTGAATGAATGTTAGCAATATTAATGTAAATCTTTATGCTTAGGCTCGCTTCCTATTTCTTATAATCCAAAGGGAAAACTCAATTTTTATTTTTAAGTTTTAATTCTGGGTTATATTATATGTATACAATAGAAATATTATATCAAATTTCCGATTTTTCACAAGTCAGGCAATTCTTGATTTAGCAGCTTTTATTTTTACTTTAAAAAGTTGAGGAATAGTGAGACAAAAGACAGTGTTAGAGAATGATCATGTAATAACCATAGCTTTAGCTCTTGCTACTGATTAGCCTATTTTCATTTTCATCTTTCTTGTGTAGGTGGTTGCCTATCACTATTGCCAAGCAGATAATGCCTATACCTGCTTGGTGCCAGAATTTGTCCACAATGTTGCTGCTCTGCTCTGCCGCTCCCCTCAGCTGACTGCCTATCGGGAGCAGCTTCTTCGGGAGCCTCACCTACAGAGCATGCTGAGCCTTCGGTCCTGTGTTCAAGACCCTATGGCCTCCTTCCGGAGGGGAGTCCTGGAGCCCCTGGAGAATCTCCACAAAGGTACAAGTGAGATCTAAAGGAGGTGAAAGGTGGAGGTTTTGGAGCCCAGGATCACCTGGGTTATGCTATAGAAATGATTATTTTTATCACAGTGCCAAAACTAAATGTTTCATAGCTGATGTCCTGCAGGATACAGTTAATAGATAAAAGCTTTTACTTGGGGGGAAAAAGAATTCCTGCAGGAACTGCTACTTCCCCTTTCTTTATAAAAATTCTCATTCTCATTTCCAAATATAATGCATTTTTCTTGTACTAAAGAAAGTAGAGCTTCCAGTCCTTTTCCAGTTCTTTATGTGGAGTTCAAATAAATCAGTAAAATTGTGGCTCCATCTCAGTGTTGTGGAATTCCTATAGTTAGAAACCTCCCAGTCTTTATGTAATATCTTTTATTACCCCATCAGTTCAGGTAAAGTGGAATGGTATACATGGTTGCACAATCCTGTGTATATACTATAAATCACTTAATTGTATACTTTAAAGGGTATTTAAAAGGTATAAGGATATTTTATGGTACATAAATTATATCTCAGGAAAGCTTTTATTTTTTAAAAGTGAAAAAAAAATTAAATGGAATCCATCTCTTGCTCATTGCTCTTGCCTTTCCTCCCCTTGTCCTCTATTTCTCTTGTCAGCTGCAGCCTAAGTGCAACCATCTCCTTAAAGATGGTGCATGCCTTTGTAAGTCTCTCTGCCCTATACCCACAACAATGTTTTGTCAATGCTGGAAGCCACAGAAAAGGACTTGAATTAACCATGAGATTCCTGAGCAATCCTGTTTATTCGTGAGAGACTTAATATACCCTTTTCAAGGGTTTCAGGGTACTCATAAGAAAAAGTGATTACAATTTCCATTCTCCTATCCATGATCTTCAGTGATTTCAGCTTCCACACTGGTTACTTGGATATCAAAATTTTTCTTTCTTCTCAACTCTAATGACCTCTGTTTCTACCTCTGCCACCTATTAACTTGACCATACCCTAGACCTTTTTAAACCTTGGAATTTCTTCACAAGTATTTTAAAGCATGTTTCTTGTACACTCAAAGCAGTCTCTAAATCCTATTCTTCCTTCATGATGTTTCTCACACTCATTCGTCTAAAATTTGTTCTCACTTTATCATCCCAAGGGCTATTCAACTGCCCATGACATCGTGTTTGTATTACTACCCCTTCCTGATCTTCTCTGATTATCTGGTTTAGTACTCCTTTCGCATCATAACACACTTAGAAAATTATAAAAATTTATATAGCTTACTAGGATAAAAATTCATGACTCCTCCTCATGTCCCAACATCACTGGCCTTAAGGCTATAGCAGTCCCAGGCCCCAGATGCCATGAGGACAGAAGAGATTCATTTTAAAACACACCTTTAACCCGTTCATGGCATACCTGGTGGGGAAGCTCTGCCCCAGTCTCTCCAGTCTTCTAGACTTTATGTCCTGCTTCCAGATAAAGCTTCATAAAATATTGCTCTGATCACTTAATTTCCCAATTCAGAAAGCACTGATTCTTTATTGCCTACTGAATTAACTTCCAGCTCCTTAGTCTAGCATTCAGGGTATTTGATGGCCTGGATCCAACCTATATTCCAGTCTTATTTTGCTCACTTTTATCCCTATGAACCCTGTGTTTACACGTAAATTAAAATATACAGTAGTCCAGGCCGGCCCGTGGCTCACTCGGTAGAGTGCGGTGCTGATAACACCAAGGCCACAGGTTCAGATCCTATATGGGGATGGCCGGTTTGCTCACTGGCTGAGCGTGGTGCTGACAACACCAAGCCAAGGGTTAAGATCCCCTTACCGGTCATCTTTAAAATATATATATATATATACAGTAGTCCTTAATCACTCGCCTACATTTTCCTGCCTTCATATATTTACTCATTATTTACTTTTTTTGATACGCTTTCTGCTCACATCTCCGCCTGTCAGAATTTTACCCATCTTTCAAGGACTAGCTTAAATGCTACCTCATTCATGAAATACCTGCTGATCCATCTGCCCCCTGCAGTAGGAAATAGTGTCCTTCCTAATTTATGTTAGATCTTTTTTATATATATCTCATTTATGGTACTCAACACATTATTATGTGTATATTAAGAATTTAAAATTTTATCACTAACGTTATTTGAACATTTACTATACGCCAGATATTAAACATATGCTGTTGAAGTTAGGAATTTTTTCTTATTCAACTTTTTTCCTTCATAGTGGTTACCTCACCTTGAACATAGCAGGCATTTCAGGAAATTCATTTTGAAACAAATAAGTGAACATGGAAAACTGCTCACATGTTAGGGGTACCTTGAAGGAAGGACAGTGATATGAGTATCTACACTTATGGCTGATTCAAAGAGAGTATCCAAATGCTTGCAGAGTCACCTCCAGATTCTCAAGCATAATCCATATGGTTTATAATTTTGCTACAAGATATATGTACTGCTGATTTAGGTCTGCATAACCAGCTTTAGATATCCCTATTGATAAATACTGTACTAAGTGAACTTAATTACTTCATCTTATTCCTATGCTTTTCATCACTCTTAAAATCACCATCATGAACAATAGCTGGAAACACAATTTATGAAATACAGGTTGAGCATCCCAAATCCAAAATCTGAAATGCTCCAAAATTTGAAACTTTCTGATTGACAATGTAACACTCAAAGGAAATGCTCATTGTAGCATTTTGGATTTTGGATTTTCTGATTGGATTTGCTCAACCAGTAAGTATAGTGCAAATATTACAAAATATGAAAAAATCTGAAACATTTCTGGTTCCACACATTTCAGATAAGGGATACTCAACCTGTACTAAAAATTATTTGATTAACCCAAAAGGAGTCAGGAAAGAATGAACAAAAGAAATTTTTTTTTAAAGATGGAGCAAGCAAGATGGTAGACTTAAAATCAGTCATATCAATAATTACATTAAATGTAAGTGGATTAAACACATATATTAAAAGGCAGAAACTGTCAGACTGAATAAAAAGCAAGACCAAACCATGTTATCTACATGAGGTTATTTAAATATAATAAAAACACAGATTGAAAGTGAAAGGATAGAAAAATATATAGTGTATAAGCATGGAGCATAAGAAAGCTGGAGTGGCTATATTAATGTCAGAGTAAACATCAAAACAAGAAGTATTACTAGAGGGGCATTTGATAGATATAAAACAGCCAATTTATCAGAAAGATAAATTAATTCTAAGTGTATATGCATTGAATAACAGAGATTCAAAATAGATGAATCAAAAACTGACTATACTAAAGAGATAAATAGGGCAATGCCCAATCATAGTTGGAGATTTTAACACCTCTTTTTCAGTAACTATTAGAATAAGTAGACAAAAATTAGTAAGGATACAGAAGATTTGAACAATTACAATTAACTGACTTGATCTAATTGACATTTACAGAACACTACACAATAACTACAGAATATATGTTCTTTTCATGTGCACATGGACCATATTCTGGGCTGTAAAATGAGTCTCAAAAATTTCAAAAAGTTAAAATTTTACAGAAAGTGTTCTCTAAAACAATGGATTAAATTAGAAATCAATAAGAATAAAATCCCCAAATATTTAAAAATTAAACAACATACTTCTAAATAACCTGTGAGTCAATAAATCACAAAGGAAATTATAAAATATTTCAAACTGAATAATATAAAATCAGTTGCCTAAGTCTCTGACTTAATAAACTAGAAAAAATTGAAGAAAATAAACCCAGAGTAAACAGAAAGAATGAAATAGTAAAAGCAAGAGCAGAAAGTAATGAAATAGAAAGTTGATAGTGAAGATGAGTGAACTCCAGCAAAACTAATCAAAATGCACAATTAACATCAGGAATGAAGAGGAGGTATCACTGCAGTTTCTACAGACATTAAAAGAAAACAAAGAGATTATTATAAACAACTTTATAATGATAAGTTCAACAAATTAGCTAAAGGAGACACATTCTTTTAAAAAAATGGAACTTACCAGAAGTAACTCAAGAAGAAATAGAAAACCTAAATAGCATTCTATATATTAAATTTAATTGTAATTTAAAGGGAAGAGAAACTTTTCACCAAGAAAACTCTAGTTTCAGATGGTTTCACTAATGAATTGTACCCAACATTTAAAGAAGATATAGTATCAATCTTATACAAATGTTTTCAGAAAATAGAGGAGAATGGAACATTTCTCAGTTTGTTTTATTAGGCAAGTATAACACTGACACCAAAATATGATAAGGAGCTTATAAGAAAAGCAAAGTATAGACCAGTATTCATTCCTCATAATCATAATAACAAAATCCTGAAAAAAAAATAATAGCAAATTGATTAGTCCTGCTTGGTCAGGAATGGAATGGTAGTCTAACATTGAAAGTTAATCACTGCAATTCATCAACTTAACAGAATAAAGGAGAATATTTGTATAATCATCTCAACAAAAGCATTTGACAGAATACTACACTAATTAATGATTAAAAACTATGCAAACTAGGAATAGAAGGAAGCTTAATCTGATAAAGGGTAACTCCAAAAAACATACAGCTAATGGTGAAATGTTGAACTCTCAACTTAAGATCAAGAGCAAGACAAGAATATTCCCTTACTCATGTCACTTAAATTCAACATTCCAGGGCCAAGCCTGTGGCACACTCGGGAGAGTGCGGCGCTGGGAGCGCAGTGGCACTCCCGCCGCGGGTTTGGATCCTATATAGGGATGACCGGTGCACTCACAGCACTCACTGGCTGAGCGCAGTGCGGCCGGTTTCAAAAAGGACCAAAAAAAAAAAATTCAACATTCTATAGATGGTCCAAGCTAGTACAATAAGAAAATAAGCAAGCAAATAATATGAAGATTAGAAAGGAAAAAGTAAAACTGTCTTTATTTGCAGACAACATGGTTGTTTACATAGAAAATGTTAAGGAATCTACCAAAAAAACAAAACCAAGAAAGCCTCCTAGAACTAATAAGTGCAAAGCTTTAGGCTATAGATCAGTGTACAATATCTATTTCTATACTAGCAACAAACAGTCGAAAAATGAAATTTTAAAAGTAGTGCAGCAATTTTAAAACATGACTGCAAATTCTGGGCCGGCCCGGTGGCGCTCCTGCCGAGGGTTCGGATCCCATGTGGAGACCGGTTCCCGCTCACTGGCTGAGCGCGGTGCGGGTGCAACACCGAGGGGTGCGATCCCGTTGCCGGTCCCCGGTGCGGGCGCGACACCAAGGGTTGCGATCCCATTACCGGTCAGTAAAAAAAAAAAAAAAAAGAAGAAAACATGACTGCAAATTCTGGGCCGGCCCGGTGGCGCTCCTGCCGAGGGTTCGGATCCCATGTGGAGACCGGTTCCCGCTCACTGGCTGAGCGCGGTGCGGGTGCAACACCGAGGGGTGCGATCCCGTTGCCGGTCCCCGGTGCGGGCGCGACACCAAGGGTTGCGATCCCATTACCGGTCAGTAAAAAAAAAAAAAAAAAGAAGAAAACATGACTGCAAATTCTGGGCCGGCCCGGTGGCGCTCCTGCCGAGGGTTCGGATCCCATGTGGAGACCGGTTCCCGCTCACTGGCTGAGCGCGGTGCGGGTGCAACACCGAGGGGTGCGATCCCGTTGCCGGTCCCCGGTGCGGGCGCGACACCAAGGGTTGCGATCCCATTACCGGTCAGTAAAAAAAAAAAAAAAAAGAAGAAAACATGACTGCAAATTCTGGGCCGGCCCGGTGGCGCTCCTGCCGAGGGTTCGGATCCCATGTGGAGACCGGTTCCCGCTCACTGGCTGAGCGCGGTGCGGGTGCAACACCGAGGGGTGCGATCCCGTTGCCGGTCCCCGGTGCGGGCGCGACACCAAGGGTTGCGATCCCATTACCGGTCAGTAAAAAAAAAAAAAAAAAAAAAAAAAGAAGAAAACATGACTGCAAATTCTTTGAAATTCCTCCCATCAAGAGTTGGGGTCTGTGTCTCCTCCCGTTGTGTCTGGGCAGGCTTGTGGCTACTTTGAGAATAGGTCATAAGTGGCCACACAGCTTCCATCTTGTTCACTGAAACACTGGCTTTTGAAGGCATGTGTTGCCATCTAAGAAGTCTGACTGTCCTGAGTTCACCGTGCTGCAAAGAACTACAAACCACATGGAGAGTCCATTTGACTGTTCCAGTCTTCAAATCGTTGCAACCCTGACACCAAATATGTGAGTGAAGAAGCCTCCAAATTATTCCTGTCCCCAACACTCAGCCCCAGCCATTCGAGTTTGATGTAGCAGTTTGATGTAGCAACAGATAACTGGAATAAATACTATTTTTAGTAGCATCAAAAAACATATAATACTTAAGAATAAATTTGACAAAAGATGTGTGAGACCTCCACAGTGAAATCACGGTGAAAATATTGCAGAGTGAAATTAAGGAACTTAGTAAGGAAGAGAGATGCCACATATGTGGATTGGAAGATGTTTTCCCTTAGACTTGTCTATAGATTTGACATAATCCCAATTAAAATCCCAGTAGGATTTTTCTGTAAAAATTGACAAATTCAGAAATTCCAAAGACCAAGAATTAGCCGAAACAATCCTGAAAAAGAGAAAAGTTGGAAGACTGACAGTATCTGATTTCAGGACTTAAAGTATTACAGATTATTACAGTAATCATGATGGACAGTGATGTCCTAGTAAATGTTTAACAACTAGTTCAGGGGTGTAGGGCTGATTTATGCATAAAAATTTAGCAATCAGCTCTCATGAGCCAGCTTGAGCCAGCTACAACACTGTACTGACAGGGTGCTATTCGTGCAAGGATAGGAAATAGATCAGTGGAACAGAATGGAGAATCCAGAAATAGTTCGACACATATGCAGTTCATCAATCTTCTCAAAGGTGCTAAGACAATTTGGGAAAAAGAATTTGTGCCATCAAATGGTACTGGAAAAACTGGATAAATGTATGGGGAAAAAATGAGTCTCAATCCTTACCTCACACTATATACAAAAATTAACTTGAGATGGAATCATGAGCCTAAATCAATCTCTAAAGCTAAGAGAAATAATATAGGAGAATATCTTCACAACCTTGGAGTAGGTAAAGGTTTCTTAGGACATAAAAGTCACTAATCATGTAAGAAAAAGGTGATAAATTAGACTTCATCAAAATTAAAAATATCTGTCCAACAAAAGATACCACTAAAAAAAAAAAGGAAAAGCAAGTCATAAAAGGGAAGAAAATATACACTCTGTGTGTGTGTATTCATCAAAATTAAAAATATCTGTCCAACAAAAGATACCACTAAAAAAAAAAAAGGAAAAGCAAGTCATAAAAGGGAAGAAAATATACACTCTGTGTGTGTGTATGTTTGTGTATGTGAGTGTGACAAAGCACTTGTATCCACAATACCTAAAGAACATCTGCAAATCTATAATGAAAAGATGAAACAATCCAATTTATAAATGGACAAGAGAGTTAGACACTTCACAAAAGAAGATACATCAATAGCCTACAAGCACATGAAGAAGTTTTTAACATCATTAATCATCAGGGAGATGCAAATTAAAATTACAGTGAGATACCCCTTCACATCCATCAGAATGATTAAAATTAAAAGCATAAATATCAAATGTTAGTGAGGATGATAAACAACTAGAACCCTCATACATTACCAGCGGGACTGTGATATGGTACAACTAGTCTGGAAAACTATTTGGCAGTTTCTTATAAAGTTAAATATACATCTACTTTATGCCCAAGCAATTCTATTCCTATGCGTTACCCAAGAAAAATGAAAACATATGTCTACAAAAAGACTTATACAAGACTGTTTCTAGCAGCTTTATTTATAGTTAGTCAAAAACTGGAAACAGCCCAAATGTCCATCAACAGAATGAATAAACAAATTGTGGTATATTCATTCAATGGAATACTTCTTAGTAATAAAAAGGAACAAACTATAATACACTCAATGATGTAGATGAGTTTCAAAAACATATTAAGTAAAAGAAACATGTATAGTTTATGGTGTTAGAAATCAGAACAGCAGTTGCTTGTTGAGGATTGATTGGAAGGGAATCTGAGGGAACTTTCTGGAGTGATAGAAATGTTCTGTATTTTGATCAGGGTGTTGGTTACATGAGTACATTGATTTGTGAAAACTCATCAAAGTGTAAAGTTAAGATCTTTGCAATTCACTGTATATAAATTTTATTGGAACAATTTTAAAAATAGAGAATTTTTTAAAGGTAGCTAGAGTTTTCTTTCCAGGAAAGTTCAGTGGAAAACACTTTCATTTTAGAGTCAGAAGCTAGATTTCAAGTTATACATTTTTCTTTTAAAAATGAGAGTCAGGGGCCAGCCCGGTGGCGCACTGCTACAGTGTGCTGCTTGGGAGCGCAGCGGCGCTCCCGCCGAGTGTTCGGATCCCACATACAGAGCGGTTCCCGCTCACTGGCTGAGCGAGGTGCGGGCGCAACACTGAGGGTTGCGATCCCGTTGCCGGTCCCGGTACGGGCGTGACACTGAGGGTTGTGATCCGTTGCCGGACACGAAAAAAGACAGAAAAAAAAAAAAAAAAAAAAAAAAAAAAGAAGGGGGGGGGGGGGGGAAGAAGACATAACAATTACAATTCCTTGAAACTGATATGACAAACGAACAGAAAGGACATTGTTGGGAGGGAAGAGGGAGAGGTAGGAGGGAGGGAGGTTGTGGTAATTGGCCACAATAATCAACCA